>NC_057865.1:24105000-24405000 GCF_019393635.1 Dromiciops gliroides | reverse complement strand
TTCCAAAGTGCAATACATTCATTATCTCATGCAAGCCTCATAACAACCCTGTGAGGTCAAAGCTATTATTATCCCCATTTTATAGATGAGAGAACTGAGACTAAGAGAGATTAAGGGATTTAACAAGAGTAACTTGGGTAAATAAGTATCTGAGGAGAGAGTTAACTCTGGTCTTCTTGACTGCAGGTCTGCTGCTCTAACCATTACACCATGCTGTCTAAGTGGCAGAATCAAGATATAAATTCAGGTCCTCTGGCTCTAAATCTATCAGTCTTTTTACTTCACTTGCCCAGGGCCACACAAGTGGTAAGTAGCGAAGCCAGGATTAATATCCACTTGCTCTGATTCTAAATTTGGCAAGATAATGCTTTGATTTGATTGAAATGGGTGGCAAAATGTAGGCAAAGGAAGACTCCACAAGTAAGGGCAACCAAGGTTTTAGTTTTCCTTCTACCATTTACTAGCTTGTTCTTGAGGAAGTTCCAATATACATGAGTCTCAGTTTCCTCATTCGTTAAATGGGAATAACAACAGCAACAACAATAACAATAACAAATTACCTATCTAAATTCAAGGGACTGGATCTAACCCCATAGACTGAGTCTCTTAAGGTTCCTTCCATGTCTAGGATATACAGGGTGGGCCAAAAGTCGCAAATATGTAAGAGCTCCATTAGTTTTTGTTTTTATAGAACCATAGCATCATATACAGCATGTCTAGGGAAGGAATTTACATTTTCTGTGAAAAAATAAAATCGCATCAATGGCAAAAAATAAAGAAAAATAATTTCCAAACAGTTACTAAAACACTGAATCCCTTCCTGACTTGTGGCCCACCCTGTATTATTATTTTCTGACTTAATGGGGAAAAAACTCTGCCCAGGAGTACTGAAATTTCAGTATGTCTATTACCCACTTGAGTAGAGGGACATGAACTAGATGACCTCTGAGATCCTTTCCTCTATGAAATTGGGGTCCAATGGGTGTCAGTTTCTCCCTCCTTAAATTCCTCAGGGGGGCAGCTAGGTGGCGCAGTGGATAAAGCACCGGCCTTGGATTCAGGAGTACCCGGGTTCAAATCAGGCCTCAGACAATTGACACTTACTAGCTGTGTGACCCTAGGCAGGTCACTTAACCCCCATTGCCCCGCAAAAAAAAAAAAAAAAAATCCTCAGGAAATATTAAGTTGACTTCAAATCAATTCAAAAATACTGTTTAAGAAATGCCAATTGGATCTAAATCCCTATCGGAAGGAAAATGTTCTAGACCCTGAAGAAGCAACTAGTCTCCAAAGAAGCTGCTTAGTTTCCAAGGAAGCCATTCAGTAGCAATATAGTGACTTACTCCGAGCAGTCAAGAAAAACAGGGTGGTAGGAGTTCAGAGAAGTAAGAGTAATTCTCTGATGGACCAGACTAGTAGAGGAAGGTCTGATTTGACAAGGTGAAATCTAGGGGCAGCTAGATGGTGCAGTGGATAGAGCACCAGCCCTGGATTCAGGAGGATCTGAATTCAAATCTGGTCTCAGACACTTAATACTTACTAGCTGTGTGACCCTGGGCAAGTCACTTAACCCTAATTGCCTCACCTAACAACACCAAAAATAGCATGGTGGAATTTTTCAGTTGCTTTGCTAAAATATAGGCATACAATCTACAGCATTTGTCTGATATCTCAGTAGAGTAAAGCTGTCAAAAAAGGAAATGAGATATGTCTGGCATAACGCTACTAAATCTTTCTGACAAGGAGAAATCTGTAAGAAGGATAGACTAATGGAAAAGAAAATTCGTTTTGTTTATTTTATTTCATTAAAAAATATGTTCATCTTCATGACACCACCAATGGATATTATTGTTTCTGAACATGAATGCAATCTTTTATTAGAGAAATCAGAAACAGAAAGACAAGTCCCTAACCTTAAGTTGCTTACATAAAAGAGACAGGTTCTTTTTGTCCCATCTCTTGGTAAGCCATGATGAGTGAGCATCTCAAGCAGGCTCTGTTATCACCTTATATTAAATAAAACAGGCAATAGCCATGCAAAGTCTAAATCTCAAAGTTTATTAGTCATCAACAGTATTTCTTGTTTGTGTCATTTGCAACAATTAGCTGTCAGTCAGTCAACCAGCCTTTATGAAGCACCTAACATGAACCAGGCACCGTGCTAAATGCTAAGTATACAAAGAAAGGGGAAAAATAGTCCCGGCTTTTCGGGAGTTTATATTCTAATGGGGAAGAACTGGGTTATAATGATGACCGGTTCCACAAGTCCAACCAACAGAGGTTAAACTTGGAATTGCAGAGCAGGATGGTATGAATAATTTCAGAGAACATTCAGAGAGGATTGATTTTATTGCAAATTTACTGTTCTCCTTTAGGGTGGGAACCCTAAAAATCATAGAAGGAAAGCGAATCATTTCCCAAAGGGCAAATGATGGTTTTCTCTCTTAAGAAAGAAAAAAAAACTTTTCTGGGTTAGTCATTCTACAACTTTCCACCAGTATTTGTTTTTCTTTCTCTACTAATATGTAATCATCCTCAGCAACAGGCCCTTTGTGAATTTAATCATTCTCCTTCTCTTTTTTGTCCATTTGTTTTCATTCTATTCGATCTGAAAAAGGATGGTAGTTGACCAACATGCTATCCAGGCAATGCTGCATGTACTTGGACACAATCCCCTCATTTCTGGACTTTCTTGTTTTCCAAAGTCACCATGATGTCATTAAACTCTTTATGGGAAATTGGGAATAAAACACCTTTAATCATTCTTTTTATCCTCTGCAGAAGTTTTGAAAGGAAAAAATTAAAACAAGCAGTGATGGCTTAATCAATTCCAATGAAATGATAGGGTTACTTCTTTGCTATTACATATTTTCATCCCTTATTGATCTGTCCCAGTAGTATAGATTTCAAGAGAAAGGTGGTATGGTGCACTGGCTTCGGAGAAAGGGGTCTCTCACTAATCCCATACCTGAAGCTCTTCTGGCTTGACAGAACCCATCAGAGTGGTTGTTCTGTTCGCATGGCCTCTGGGAATCCAGAGTAACCATCACACCCCCATAGAGGTTGGAATTCTGTAGAAAACACTCTGTTTTAATAATGTCACTTTCTTGTTGGATCGTTTTTTAAATGTAATCAGTGGTAACTCTCCCCCCCCCCCATCCCTGGCTAATATTTTCTTTTCTTTTCTTTTTTTTTTTTTGAGGGGCAATGGGGGTTAAGTGACTTGCCCAGGGTCACACAGCTAGTAAGTGTCAATTTAGCCCATACAATATACCAGAGTACAGGAAAAATCAAGCTAGGCAATGAACTTTGCCAATGACTCAAGAGCCAGGGGCAGTTAACTTTCTAAAGCTTTGAACTATAACTGTGTCCCTGTGGATTTTTCCCATATGTTATTCTGTGTCTGTTCTCTTGTAGTTCCTTGTGTCAAAAACTCTTAGAAAACCTAAAAGGATTTCATGTTTACTTAAGGGGCAGTAAAGAAAGACGAGAGGCCAGAACTTCATTTGGATTCCCAGTTGAAATGGGAAAGGTTAATTCCCAGCAGGAAGTATCCGGTGGTGGGAAGTGAGTAGACTGGCCTGTGCCTGGGAAATAAGTACTATTGGGCCACCTGTCACTTTATCATAGAAGGAAATTAAATTTATCAGGAAACATGAGAGATGGCTAAAGGGGTGGTTTCTTTTCCCCACCCCCACCTCCCTTCTTTGCCTTCTTTCATTCTTTTTTCAAGTCCAAAGATAGTATTTATTCTGTATGGGAGCCATTAATGAACAGTTCTGTTTTAGAACCTGTTATATTTTCAAAATGAACAGGCAATATCCAGTGAAAGAAGCTGTAATAAGCATGAAAGGAGAAAATGTCGACATGTGATGAAATTGGGCTTCATTAAAAATAGTTTAATAAATATATTTTGTCAATTTAAAATGTTTTTTGTGGGGTAGATGGTGATGCAGAATTCAAAATAAATACTTGCCATTAAGGACGTCAGTTTGTTGCATAGCTACTTCTTATCCCAATGATGAGGACCAACATCTTAGGCTTTAAAAACTGTATTTGAAGCTGGAAGTTATTAGGGAATATGATCTCTTGGTAAAATCCAAACTAGTCTAGTACTCAGGAGATCTAACTTCAAGGTCCTGCTGCCTATTTACTGGTGAGAATGACCAAGTTACTTCACTTTCAGGGCTCATTTCCTTATCTCTAAAGTAGGAGTGAAAATAATGTGTCCTGTCTCCTTCCCAGGATCATTGTGAAGAGAAGATGAGATAAAAGAGTAGAAACACTTCCTAAACTGGAAAGTTCTAGGATCCTTGTCACATTCTTTGTATTTGAGATATTTGACTAACATGCCTAACATATGAGTGGTTGATACAATTTATTATTTGTATAGATCACTGGCCCTGCAGTCAGGAGGACCTGAGTTCAAATCTGATCTCAGACACATACTGAACCTGGGTGACCCTAGTCAAGTTACTTAAACCCAGTTGCCTCCAATGAATAAGATGAGAGAGAGAGAGAGAGAGAGAGAGAGAGAGAGAGAGAGAGAGAGAGAGAGAGAGAGAGATGATAGATAAAGAAAACATGCCAATCAAGAAGAAGGATGTTAAAGGAATTTTTTTTTAAAGTAAGAAATAAATCGCTGGCATGCTGCTAGTTCTTCCTCTCCCAAACTGTCTATATATTTACATATTTCTTCTATTTATCTGTCTGCCTGCCTGTCTATGTCTGTCATTCCATCTGTCTGTCTATCTATCCAGCTATCAATCCATCTATCTATCTTTATATGTATATGTTCTTTCTTCCAACTGAGTGTGAGCTCCTTGAATGTAGGTGGTACTGCTTTGTTTATGTCTTTATGATCTAAATACTTAGCACAAGGTCTAATATATCTTTTCTGATTGGTTGTGGGTTGTTTGATTGATTAGTTTCCTTGAAGGAGATCTGAGTACTGGGAAAACTAGGGAGACATTCTAATGCTAAGCTTTGTGTTGTATATGGCAATAGATTTAAAACTGAAAGGGACCTTAGGATTATCATCTATTCTATCTTCTCTGCCATTTTATAGATGAGGGAACTGAGCACCAAAATAGTTATCAGTCAATAAACATTTGCCAAATGCCTACCATGTACTTGTCACGTTGCTAACCTTTTAGAATACCCTACTCCACAAAAAAATAAATAAATAAATAAATTAAAAAAGAGGCCAAAGACAGTCCCTGCCCTCAAGGAGCTCATAATTGAATGGGAGAAATAACATGTACACACCTAGGTACAAACATAGGATAAATTTGAGATAATAAATGGAGGCAAATTACTAGAATTAATGGAGACTTTCCCAAAGTCATGTGTGGTAATTATCAGAACTGGTATTTGAACCCAGGGTCACCTTTCTACTCTTTCTGCTCATCCTTATTGTTAAGGGAAAACCTGAGTTCTAGACTTGCCTTATACAACTTACTAGTTGTGTGACTGAGGCAATTGGGGTTAAGTGACTTGCTCAGGGTCACACAGCTAGTAAGTATTGTCTGAGGCCGGATTTGAACTCAGGTCCTCCTGAATCCAGGGTCAGTGCTCTATCCACTTTGCCACCTAGCTGCCCTTATATTATAATACCTACAAAATCTTCCAGTTTTATTATGAAGCTTGAATGAGATGAAGTATATATTTTAAGACCTTCACAAAAGTGAGCTAATTGTTATTAATCTCTTGATCTCATCTTTGGGAACTATTTGACAAAGAGCTTACAAAATGAATTAGCTTTTAGGTTCCTTTAGCCAAGTACTTGAACATGATTCTCAACTTTATACTGTTAACATCAGGCAAAATCATCCTTCAAAAACATCAAATGAAAGTAGCCTTGTAGAATCAACTTTATCAAATTAAATTATATTAGTCTAAAACATGTTAAGTCAAATTAGATTCAGAACACCTGGGTTTGGACCCTGACTCTGCTATTTACTGCTTCTGTGACCATAGAAAAATGACTTCCCTTCCCTGAGCCTCAGTTTCCTCATCTAGAAAAGAGGGACATTGGCTTAGATGACCTCTGAAGTCCCTTCTAATGCTGAGTCTGTGAGCTATGAAAGGCATCATGTCATCCAAGCATCCCTTTCATTATACTTCAGAGACATTGAAACCGCCCCTCAGTTTCATGCTTAGAAATTCCTTGTTCTTTATCCTGCTGTTTCTGGAATGCTCCATCTTTCTACTCTTTTAATTTTTAAAATGCCATTTTCTGGAGCTGGAATCATTTGTTAGTGAACCCTCTGACTCTAAAATTCCATGAGAGTAAGACCATCTCAAAGGAAAGCAATTAGAGGTTGATACGTAGATGATTATCTTGGAAAATTCAGGGAATTGGCTTCAAACAAGAAATTCTTTCTGGTTACTGACACCTCTGTAGCAGACGCCTGATTTGCTTACATTTGGCACAGTAGCCAAGAAGGCTGCTTAGAAATTTTAAGTCTGAAATTCAAGAAACTATTTATGATTAAGATTAGAACATGGCAGATTCTCAGGTCAACTTCTTAGGTGGTACCACCATCCCCCCAAAAAAGGAGTGGCCCGGCTTTGAAATTATGTGTAGACATGGAACTATTTTGAAATTGGAATGATTGGATAATGAGTCAGAATAAATCTGACAAGACTAAGTAGGTCTCATTCATTACATTGAAGGGTATTGCTCCCATGTGCTAGAATGGGATGGGGGTCTGGGAAAATAGAGTAACATATGCTTATGTAATTCCTTGCACCCTGTATGTTTCTTCCTCTGCCTTTAGGGAGAAAGGGTCAGGAGCAAGACTGTTTCCCTAGCCTTATTACCATCAGTCTTATGAGAGAGGATGTGGGGGGAGGGGCTGTTGATCTCATTTCCGTTTTCATTGGGTTCTTTGTCAGGAGAGGAGAGTCACTGAATCTTAATAGTCAGGATCTTTGGTGAGCAATAATAATAATAAACTGTTCTATTCTAACCTTTTCATTGATCCCCAATTTGATACCTTACTCTGACCCATTCTGCCAATTATATCCCTGGCAAACATATAGAAAGAAAAATGAACCGCTGTTCAAACAAAGCATGCTAAAATGGCCAATTATGTCAAATATCTTCCTGCCTCCTTCTTCTCTGGATGTACATTGTAATCAGAACAGCAGGTGCCCCAGTGTGGGGGCTTTGTGGTGAGAATGACCAGAGGCGAAAAATGGAATTTCATATAGAGGAAAATGATGGTCCTGCTGTTCTAACTGGATTTCAGAAAGGACCAAGTGATAATAGCCTGTGTGGAATGATCAGCTAATCTGTGTCTTCTTCAAAGTATATTTGGGGATTCAGAAATAGCCAGGTTGAAGTAGATGTGGCTGGGGTGGGGGGTAGGAAGCAAATAGGACTCTGCTTTATGGAAAGTACAATGGTTTGATCCAGACTGGGTTTCCAGGTGAGATTTTTACAAACTCTTTCTATCCAAATAAGGCCATTGATGAGAATGAAAAGGTGAGCTTTTCATTGGTTTATACCCCATGAGCTGTCTATTGTCTAGTTCAATGGTGGGAGCATTGTCCAGTATGGAAATGGCCTAGGGAATTAAGTATACTGATGGTATCACATTTAGCACAGTGTAAAAGGATTTGCCTGCCGAAGGAGTTTGGGAATCTAGGATTCTTCACATTCTGTCCCCCATATTTTTCTTTCCTCCTGCCCTAGTCTCCATTACTGTCCACTAGACCCCCACCTAGAGTTTCATCCACCTTAGTAAAAGCAAACACCCCTAGTGACAAATTGGCAGCCAACTGTCATATGAGGATAAGTTGAAAGCATTAGGAATATCTGTCATGGAAAAGACAAGACTCAGGGCAGGGGGAGGGGAAAGAGAAAAAATAGCTGTGTTCAAGAATTGGAGAACCTGTCATGTGAGAGAGGGATGAGATTTATTTTGCTTGGCCCCAGAAGGCAGCACTGGGAAGGCAGCAATGGGTAAAAATTGTAAAGAGGCAAATTTAGACTTGCTATCAGGAAAACTTTCTAGAAATTAGAGCTTTCCAAAGGGGAATGGGCTGCCCTTAGAGAAATGGAGGGGGCAGCTAGGTGGCGTAGTGGATAAAGCACTGGCCCTGGATTCAGGAGGACCTGAGTTCAAATCTGGCCTCAGACACTTAACACTTACTAGCTGTGTGACCCTGGGCAAGTCACTTAACCCTCATTGCCCTGCAAAAAAAAGAAAGAAAAAAAAAGAAATGGAGGGTACCCTTTCTTTGGATGTCAGTAAGCATAGGTTAGCTGATGCCTTGCTGATATGTGAGAGTAGAGATTGCTATGGTATAAGGAATGGACTAGCTGCCTAGTTGATGTTTCTTTCAACTCTCAAATTCTGTGATTCCGAGTGAATTAAAGATATTCCTTCAAAATAATTTTATTTTGGAAAATAAAATTCTATTCAATAAAAAGATGGTGGAAGCCATTTAAGTGTTCTGTCATTGCCCATTGTTACCCATCTATCATTTATTCAATCCCAAGTGTCTTGGAAGAGAAACAAGAATATAGTAAGCATGCTTGTCCTTTATTTAAATGGAGTGAAATATGAAATTAGGAACTGAGAATGTAGCTCCAGAAATCCTTGCCACCTTAAATTAATAGCATCCATTCTGCCAATAACATGGTATTCCCTTGGATGAAGAGGCATGGAAATTGCATCATTGGAGTTTAGATCTTAAGAAAAAAAAACAAAATAAATAAATCTGTGGCATGTCATTGGTTAGCAAAGATAGCAGATGTTGAACTTGAAACAACTGAGCCAAAAGAAGGAAAATTAATTTGTGAAAAGAAGTTTGGTGTGCTTTGTTTGTTTTTTAAGACATGGCCTTAGGAAAGGAGATCATCAAATGGAAATGTTTACGTTCTCTGAGATCCATTTCCATGCTTAAGTATTTGTTTTTCTTTCCAACAGAGAAAATTTTCCATTTGCAACAGTAACTCTTTCAGGTTAATAGTAGTGTGTCCAGCCTAGGAAGGGTCAGGAGATAGTTGGCCCATTTGTGCCATGCAATCTGTGGTTGGTAAGTGTGCCTGGCAGGCTGTGACTTCCATTTAGTGCCTCTCCTCCAATCTCCAGGTGCACAGATTAACCTGTTTCTTCCTAAGATTGAGGTAGGGTGTTCCCAATCAAGCTGATGGAATCTCTGATTTCTCCACCATTTGACTTACATCTTCAGGCTTTCTCCCTACAGCTACATGTAACATGTAGCCTTATCTTGGCTAAATATTCATGATATTTATTGATAGGCAAAGGTGTGGACAAAAAGGAAGCATTTCAGAGCTGGGTATACATGGTATACATGGTGACTTAGGTTGCTCACTGACAGTAGGTTACTTTTTATGGCTTCTCTGAGGTTGGCACAGGACCTGGGTTAAAGATACTAATAGCCAAAGTCATACCAATCCCTACATTCCCCCATCACGCAATATCAGACAGTCCATGTGAATGGATGTAACCATCTATGAGAATGCATTCTCCAAAGGCCTCACCCTAAAGAAAAGAAACTAGAGGGTCAACCACCAGGCAGAGAATTCACCTGTTTAGAATAACTGCTTATTTACTCTGTATTCCATTCCTGTTCCTAGTGTTCAGATCGCTAAAATATCTAGTCAGAACTAGAAATATTAACTTTGACCTCCTCATTTCCTCATTCACTATTTTTTGTAAGAAATAATCAAGGAGAGGGGCAGCTAGGTGGCGCAGTGGATAGAGCACCGGCCCTGGATTCAGGAGTACCTGAGTTCAAATCCGGCCTCAGACACTTAACACTAGCTGTGTGACCCTGGGCAAGTCACTTAACCCCAATTGCCTCACTAAAAAAAAAGTGCTAAAAAAATAATTAAGGAAAACAAAACAAAACAAAAAACCATTTCTCTTCCCTCCCTCACCCCTTACTTGGAGGCTATTAACAAAGTCCATTGATCCTCTTCACTGTATTTCCCCAAACCCTCACAGACACACAGACACTGCTCCATCAGTTGAAAAGAAGCCTGTCTGATCACATTGTCATGTTATTTCTTTAGGCTAGATTCATGACTGTATCTCAGGAAATGGTAACTATCCTGAATTTCTTCTTTTTTTTTCTTCTGTCTTGATATCCTCAGCTTATAATGCCTTTGCTCCTATAAAAAATATACTACATGTATTGCATATATATATCATCCATATAGCAAATATTTATTTTTGTAAACCTGTATGTGTCCTATTGTCTCTCTCATTAGAAAGTAAATTCTTGGGAAGAAGGGACTGTTTTTTTTTATTGTCTTCTACTTAGCTTCCTTTAACCTCAGTTTCCTCAACTATAAAAATGAAGGGATTGGACTAGATGGTCAAATTGATGATCCTATGATCCTTGGTGCCTAGAATGGTTCTTGGCACATAGTAGGTGTTTAATCTATGCTTTTTGATCCATTGTTTGATAAAGAATTATAGAGGATTTTTCACAATTTGTTTGGGAAAATGGCTAAAAAATGGCTTAAATATGTTACTGATTTGATACATCTTTTGTCTTTGTACCCACCAGCACTTAATATGGGACTTAACACGTACTTAATAAATGCTTGTCATTTATGATTATTGTAAGTTATTTGTATTTATCAAAACTATCTTGATAAAAGCTCCCCCAGAATCTTATTCTGATATTTCTGTGCCATGGACATACTCCAGAATTCTTTCAGACTAGGTCAGTGGAGCATAAGCTCTGATATGTTAGATGAAGGTCAAATGGCTCTAAAGAAATGCCCAGGATTGGACAACGTGAATCTTGTTCAAACACCAACATGGATGAGTTTGGAGAGGCTTCTTTCCCAGGTGACCAAAGCACAATGAGCTTATTGGGCCAAGTAACTCTCAAAGATCTTCTGCTAAGATGCAAAGGACATGTGGTTTGGGTTACTACTGGAGAGAACATCCACAAATCTTTCAAGTTTTGGAGATGGATTCAAGGCAAGTGATCGTTCATTCAACCAACAGAGCATTTACTAATGGATATACAAAGTGAAATCAAACAGTCCCTGACCTCAAATGGCTTCCATTCTATTGAAGGAGACAACACATACTTTTATAAGTACATATAAAAGATAGGGGACAAGATCTGCAATTTCACTAATTGTTATAGAGGACTCCAAGATGAAGAAACTCCCTCTCCTAAGAGAGGCTGGCACCTTCTCTGCAACCAATAGTTTAGAGAATTAGAATATCAAGAAGGCAAGTGACTTACTCAACTTAAACCCAGTTCTTCTGGACCACAAGCCTAGCTCCCTATCCACTATTCCATGATAGCATTCTATTTCCATTGGAAAAGGTCTCTGTGGTATAAACAACAGACCTAGAAAAGAACTTCTAGATGGGACTTTTTCAGAAGTCAAGGATAGCTTGACCCATTTGGGTGAGCTTCCCCTTGTGCTCTCTCAGAAAATCTCAAACTATTCTCAAACCTTTATCCAGTTCTGTGAGTTTCAAAGACTCTGCCTCTGACCCCTGCTCCCTGACTATGAGATTTGTCTTCTCAAGAAAAGTGGAGGATCCCAAATCAGGTTATATTACACACACACACACACACACACACACACACACACACACACACACACACACACACACACACATATACAAAACCAATTTTTCCTGGATTCTTAACAATTCCATTTCCTCACAGGTAGTAGCAAAATCTCCAGTCCAATGCTTCACTCAGTTTCCATCTCTGTTGAACTCAAAAGCCACCTCTTATATGATACCCTTCCCAATACCCTTAGTGACTACTTGCTCCTGAAATTACCTTGAATTTAGTTAGTATATGTTTCATATACACTGATATATGTCCATGTTGTCTCCTCCAATAGAAGGGAAGCTCCTTCTGGGTAGGAATCGTTTTCATCTTTCATCTTTGTTTTTTATCCCCAGCAGCCAGGGTAGTACCTGCCAAATTGATGTTACTTGGTAGAAGCTCATCGACTTATCGATTGCTTCTAAAGCCACCCCACCTCCACCAGGCCAGCCCATGTTTCCAGCTGGGCCATAGCTCAGTTCATCCCCAGTCCCTCCATTCCTTATGATAACCTCAGATTTTGACAAACCTCTTTTCAAGGCTTTGACAGTTCAGAGTTAAATATTGAGGAAGACTCCAAAGTATGGCCCCAAGAAATCTATCTCCCTTTTATACTACCCTTCTTAAGAAACTAATTACCAACCTGGGAAGACTTACATGAACTGATACAGTGTAAGATTAGCAGAACCAGAACATTGTACTCAGTAACAGCAATGTTCTAAGATGAACAACTGTGAATGACTTGGGTAATCCCAAAGGACTCGTGATGAAAAATGATACCTACCTCCAGAGAAAGAACTGATGGCATCTGAATACAGAAAATAGAAGCAGGACAGTTAGGTGGTGAAGTAGATAAAGCAACAGCCCTGGATTCAGGAGGACTTGAATTCAAATCATGCCTCAGACACTTGACACTTACTAGCTGTGTGATCTTGGGCAAGTCACTTAACCCTCATTGCCCAGCAGAGAGAGACAGAGACAGAGACAGAGAGACAGAGAGAGAGAATAGAATCATCGAGTGATAAGTGCTTGGTTTCCATAGGTAAAGAGGATATTGACCTTCAGCTTTGGATTTTTTTTTCTTTTTGCACAGAGATTGAACAGATGGGAATGAGCTTTTAATATAGGGTTTCAGTATTTAAGTTAATTTATTTTAAGGAAAAACCAAGTACATAAAATAGAAAGCCTATCAATGACAGGCTACCTATAAAAGGTTAAAGATTCGGTTCTTCAGGGACCTTTGAATGAACTACCATCCTTAAAATTATATGGGACTGTTCTATCCAACATGAAAACTTAACTGAATTAAGGCTTTACTGCTGGTAGTTTTAAATAGAAACATACTTTTACACAGAAATGTGATAGGACATGATTTCTAAACATTTAATAAAACTGACCAACCCTGGTTTACGGGTTGGATACTGCCAAGAATGAATGACTATCTGAAGCAAGTGAATACTGTCCATGGAAATAGTCATAGGGAGCCATATATAAACAAAGCTAGTAAGTGTCATCTGTACCAGAAACATAAACTGGTGTCCAGTGTGCTGAAATAATTTCTCTCCAAATCAGCATTTGGTTAGATGCTCATTTATTCAAATCACCAGTGGTTCTCTGGGGGAAGTCAAATAGATGCTCTATTTGATGGAGGGGAAAGGACTAATTGAGAGTTGAACTGGTTGACTTTATAAATAAATTGAGTTTGGCTCAGGCCTCTAGGCCTAAACTCTAGTGTTTAACTAGATTTAACAAATCAAGATATGGGAAAGACCCCAGAAAGGGGACTTAGCAGAAACTTCATTACTGTCCTTAAATATTTAAATATCAATTATTTGGAACATAGTATATTTGTACATCTGGAGGACCTGTGGGGGAAGGGAGCTATAGGGGAGTAGATGTAAGTTTAGGGGAAGTAAAACCTTTAGACGCTTCCAGATGCATAAAAATGGAGGCCATACCTGGGCCTGGGAGTGAGTGTATTGTGCCAATAGCTTAACTTGCCAAGGCTGAAAAGAAGGCCTGCATCTGATGGGGAGCTGGCTCCACGCTGAGGCTGGAGGAATTTAACCCAGAAAGGACTTGGGAGGTCCCTTAGTCCTGCCCCATCATTTGATCTCGTCCAACCTTAATATGAAGGGATAACTTTGCCGTGCTGTAGGTAAGCATGAACGTTGCTGAGCCACAAAACAGAGACTGGAATACCAGGCCCAGCACCAGGAAAAAAGGTCCAATGGATGGTCTTTTGTCTTGATCTAAGTGCATAGACCTCTTTGGGGTCTGAAGATCCCTTTTTTTTTTTTTTTTTTTTTTTTAGTGAGGCAATTGGGGTTAAGTGACTTACCCAAGGTCACACAGTAAGTGTCAAGGTTTTGAGGCCGGATTTGAACTCAGGTCCTCCTGACTCCAGGGCCAGTGCTCTATCCACTGCGCCACCTAGCTGCCCCCACAGATCCCTTTTTAAGAAGTCTGATCTGTTGAGAACTTTGCTACGTAAACCCAAACTCATTCCAGTGGTGGGGTATCAAGAAAACCAGTGGGGTCATGAACGCACACACACATGTACATGCACACAAACACATACACATGTACATAACACACTCATACACACAGGCATGCAAACAAGCAATGCACATACAGACATCTATCTACACACATACATGTACGTGCCCATACATGCACACACAAATGCATGCACATGTACATTACACAGAGACATGCAAACGTGTGCAAACACATACATGCACACATTCATCTACATGTACACACATATACACATGCAATCTCACACATACACATTCATTTTGGTGACCCTTGAAACTCCATAAAAAGACTAAGATCTCTGCAGCCCAGCTCATTAATTCATAATGATATTAAGATCTATTCTGAACCCAGTGGGAACATTCCCATTCTGACCCCAAGTTTAAAAATATTATCTCTGTTCCATTCTTGAAAAAATAGCATTCAAGAACTTGTATTTGTTCGGTCCTGTCCAACTCATGACCCCGTTTGGGATTTTCTTGGCAAAGATACTAGAGGGGTTTGTCCTTTCTTTCTCCAGCTCATTTTACAGATGAGGAAACTGAGGCAAACAGCATGAAGTGACTTGCCCAGGGTCACAAAGCTAATGAGAGTCTGAAGCCAGTTTTGAACTTAGAAAGATGAGTCTTCCTGATTCCCAGGCCAAACCTCTATCCACGGCACCACCTAGTCACCTCATGTTCAAGAATAAGGTTACCCATAAGCAGCAGGGCTGGCCTAAGGCCTTTGACCAGGTCTAAGTATCTGAAGGTAGACCCTCAGAGTCTGATGGTCTGGGCCTCCAGAGGATCGATATTTAGAAGAGAGCCAGGTAGAAAAGCAAAAAGCTGGTCCCGATCTTCGGTTCTAGCCCAACCCTTGAACACCACTGCTCCCAAGTGACTCTTTAATTACCTGGGGAATAGGACAGACTGACAGGAGGTGAAACAGTAGCTGGTGTGAGACACTGCAAGCCCTTAGAACTCATCCTCTTCCTTTTGACTCTTGCCTGAGTGACGCCTGCCCTATTTCAGAGGCCACCAGTCCGTGGGACAAAGGGAGATGACATTCCCTGGCTTTTATGATAATGGTCAGTGCCATCGGATGGCACTCTGGCTCCCAGCTCCTCATCCTGTTCCTCAAAGACTGCAGAAAGCCTGACAAATCATCTGTTTCGTTGTTTATTTTCCCATTTGTCCCACCCCCAAGGATGGCCCTAGTCAGAAGCAACGAAACATTTACATTGTGAATATCCAGGTTTAAAACTCAAGTGTGTATTGCATTCCCTTTGCAAACTTTAAGTGCCCTTGGCATACATTTGGCACATTTTGTCCAGATTGCTGTTCTCAGGGGGCAAAGCTCATCTGATAAAAGTTCAAGTTTCCACTCATCCTTGCTTCCTTTATTTTAAACACCTGGATCAGCACCTGCCCATAGAATCACAGGCAATTGGGGGATTTAACTCCCCCTGCTAATCCCCCCTTTAGTTCTATTCATGAGTTCTGTTCTTGTTCCATGGAAGAGACAAAAACTTGAATGCTTTGGGGCTTATGGGATCTGAGATTTCCTAGAGGGTAAGGAAGTGTGACTTCCCTCTTCTTTCTGTGCAGATGACTATCCCTCCATGCCTCAGTAGGAGATATAATGAGTAATAATAATAATAATAGCAAAAATAACTCACAGCATTTCACACCTGAGCACAACTCTATGAGATCAGTGCTATAATTACCCTTATTTTACAAGAGAAGAAGCTGAGGCGTACAGAACAAATTATTTTCCCAGGATCACCCAGCTGCTAAGTGTCCAAGGCAGGATTTGAACTTAGGTCTTCCTGACTCCAAATATGACTCTCAATCCACTACATTGACACCTAGCCAAGTTCCTCATTCTGAACTTCTTGACACTTATCTGTCATAGAATCCCGAGTACCCCTCCCTCCTTAATGAGTTATCAGGAGAAGGTTTTAACAGGGTGAGATATCTATAGGATAGTCTGTCATACTTGCAAGCTATATCTATTAGACTGTTCAGTAAAATAAATTTTATTAAGCTCGTTGGTGAATCTTGAGATCCAAGGTCAATTGGGCATTTCTCCTAAGTGTGTGTGTGTGTGTGTGTGTGTGTGTGTGTGTGTGTGTGTGTGTGTGTGTGTGTGAGTGTGTGTGTGTATGAGAGGGGGGTAGAGCAAAGGAGAGAGGGAAAGAGGGAGAGAGAGAGAGAGAGAGAGAGAGAGAGAGAGAGAGAGAGAGAGAGAGAGAGAGAGAGAGAGAGAGAGAGAGAGAGAGAGAGGAGAACAGAATTAGAAAGCTACCTGGGGGGACTGAGTATAAAAAAGTTAAGTGACTTGTCCAGGGTCACATAGCATATCTAAGGTAAATCCTGAACCCACATATTCCATGACATTAAGGTTAGTTCCACTAAGCAGTACTGAGGCTCATCTCTCTGTCTTTCTGTCTCTCTCTGTCTGTTCTTCTTTCTCTTAATCTCTTTCTGTATATATCTATATATAGAGAGACATATGGATATACTTACTACATATACATATATATGTATTCATATATATATATATACATGTATTTATATACATAGTATATTATAGAGAGCAAACAAGAAAGATTTTCAAATTTTATTTAATGAAACATTATTTTCTTGTGCAACATCACACACACACACACACACACACACACACACACACACCATGTAAAAGAATGCTGTTAATTTGGTTGATTTCTTTTGTCCCTGGGGTAACGTGTTTCCATCTCACTGGCGGCAAGCTGGTGCCTCTCAGAACACTCCCCGCTGGCTACGTCTGGCTGTCCATTGGCTCTTAAATCATGTCTCGCTTGTATTCATTCATAAGGCTAGAAGCCTTTCATGTTGGAAACAGAGGAAAGAGGGCCAAAGCTCTTGGGGGAGGCCTCGTTTCCCATATGATGTGTGGGAGATGTCAAATGAGGATTTTCTAAGCATGTGTCACAGAAAAGGATAATTGTCACCCACAATCCTATATTTTGTTATGATGTGGCCATAGGAGCTAAAGTGTATAGTGTTCTAGCTCTTATTCAAACACTTGGAACATCAGAAATTTCCCAAAATGACAAGAAGAAAATGGGCTTTAAAAAAATAATTCCTTTTCATTGTTAACAAGAAACCATTTCACTGGAAAAATCCACTTCTTACACTTCACTGTTTTATTTTTAATTAAACTTAAGAATCCTGTCTTTGCTTCACATGAGTGTCTTTTTTCCTCATCAGCTTTTTCTACAACATGCTATGTGAATCTCTTTGATCCCTACTGAATTTCACCTTATTTTGTGCTTAATTGTGTGTAGCCCTGTCCTCTCTCCCAGTCCAACCTCCCCATCCCTTGTAGACTTAGCTCCTTGAAGGACAAGGTTGTGCCCCCAGTGATGTCTTGGACATTAGTAAATGCTACTGGAATTGGTCAAATAATAGCAAGTCAATGCAGAAAAACAGTGTCCTGGAGTAGAGGACCTCTGAAGTTGCTTCCAATTCTAGATTTATAATCTAATTAGGTTCCTAGGTAGAAAAACTAGATCCTATAATTTAGGAAAAGAAATGACTTTGGGAAACCATGAAGTCCTTAGTCCATCCCCACCCTGCCTCAGTTGTAAAGATGAGAAAACTGAACTGTGGCTCCAAGGCAGGTGGAAACTTGCCCAAGATCACCCTGGTGAGAAGAACTGGAATTCCAACCCAAGTCCTTAAACTCCCAATTCTTTGCACTCGCTCGCTCTCTCTCTCTCTCTCTCTCAACTGCTTCTTGGTGACCCTCTGTGTTGTCACCTGTCATCATTTGTGCTTCGGAATGGAGACCTCCCTGACTAACTTGCTTCATTTACTGCGGTCAGTAAGGGTCTGTTTGAAATTTACAAGTATGTGTGAATTACACAATTTTAAGACATCTAACAGGAGCTGGCTGCCTCCAGGACTTTGCACTTGAATATGGTTCAGACTTTTCCCCAGGCCTTGACTCTTAGTTAAGCAGCTTGGTATGGATAGATAGTAAGTAGATCCTACTGGTGAATCTGCTTGGAGTTGGTCCTTCTTGGAGGGCAGCCCAAGTACATGGTCTTTGGGGCTTAATGTTAGAAACACCTGTACCTCCCTACCACCAACAACGACTGGTATCTGGATCCTTATCTCTGAGTGGATAGGAGATTCTTTCCCTTCCCCCAACCCTGTTCAGGATGCTCTACCCATCCTCCTCTCCCACCCTGACCCAGGACACAGGAAAGAAGTTGTGCTTTCTGGGATATTTCTTTAGAATATCCTGCAGGCAAGGACATGTGGCCTAATCATTTATTCTTTCTGTTATGATTGCTTTTCCATTCCCCAGCCTTGGTCTCTGCAGTCATGATGGGGCCTGATTTTTCACATCTGTGGCTGCACATTGGCCCGAGGGGTATCAGCTTCCGAAGGGCAATTCTTTGGCCTTAATTTTGTTTGGTTTGGGTTTATATTTTATTTCATTTTACCCACCATCCCCTCCCCACTGCCTTCTTTTTCAGGCTTTTGGTCATTTAGAGAACTACAGTAAAGCTCTTTACACAGTTTCCCGGGGGATCCATTGCTCAAAAGAAACCATTAATGAGGGAAATTTATTTAAGGGAGCAGTGGAAAACGATGAACTTGTAGATGGGCCCTAAATATTTAAACAGAGAAGGGAAAACTGTGCAAAGAGCTTTAAAAAAATCTTAGCAAGGTTTTACTGCCATTTATACCATTAATATCCATGTTTCCTTCTTTTTAATCTGCTTAGTTTTCACTATCCCTGATACTTTCAAAAATTCTTTGTGGGATTTACCTTCCACGTTGCCATGGCCAGATATGGGGCTAGAAGCAGAAAACAGGGAATCAGACAAGCTGAGTTCTTTTACTGGATCTGTGATATAATATTCAGAAACCATGTGCCTATATCTTGTAAAAACTTGAGGATTCATTAGAGAGAGAGAGAGGATGTAGATGTGAGTATATGTATGTATACATATATATATATGTATATATATAATATATATATTATATACATGTACATGTATTGTAGGTATAGGTATATATGTATATGTATATAAATATACATGTATATTAACATTGTATTAAAATAGTCATTTCTTCTTAAACAAATATGTGTTGGTGTTAAGGAACAGGCACAGCTCACCCTCAAATCTGAGGGAGTCAGAGGGCTTGAGACCCGGGGCAATAACTGCCTTCATGAGCCTTGGACTTAGCACATCTAGATTCCTGTGGCTGTTACGTAACTTTATACTTTTCAACAATAGTTATGTCTCAGCAATGGAGGCACCAGTTCTGATAATCACCAAGGGAGATTCTGTCCTGTTACATATAGAGACAGGCTTGGGAAATAAGACTCAATTGATTGGATGGGATTTTCCAATGAAGAGTCTACAAGTACTCAAAACCCAGCCATGGAAAAGCCAGCCAAGCTGGATCAATACTCAGGAGAGCTACAACAGGAGGCTGTCTGCAGCTGATGTGAGGTCTCTGAAGATCACAAATCTGACCTCTGAAGACAGTGGACATGAGGAAGTTCACAAGAAGTCAAACTCAAGAGAGATAAATATTCAGAAGTTCACATTAACCATCTCTTGATCTAACATGAAAACATGGAGTTGGTAGCCTCTTGATTGTCATTCTGGTCCTGATAGTGACAGATGTCCTATTGCAGAAGAAACATAAAGAGAATACTAAAGCATGGAGATGACTGAAGACTAGAGGACCCTGGACAAGAGGTCCAGATGACTAACCTTCTGACTCAGAAAAATGAGACTGAGGACACCCAAGTGCCATAAAGATCATTTATCCAAAACTTTGTTCCCAGAAGAGTTTGTCCGTGACCAATAGCAGCCACACCAGGAAAAATGGCCCAGAAACAACATGCACTGTCAGAGTCTGCTCACCACAAGAAACCATCACAGAGCAGCCCAGAGAGGAGCAAGACAGTGACGCTAGCAGAAAGCATTGTCCTCACAGCCTTGCTGGAGAAATGTCTCTGGCAAGTTACTTGGATCCTGCATGTGCTTACTTGAGGTGCTCCTTATTTGAATGCCTAAACAAGTTGTGGTAGATGATTATGGAATGCTATAAGAAATGATGAGCAAGATACTTTTAGGCTTGATTTCTCCTGTCTGGGGCATCCCCTTTTACAAAGGTGTTTAAAGCATTGAGTGTCTCTATTGTTTTGTCTTTGGTGACCCAGAGAAACTACTGACAATCAATTTATTGATTAGCTAGTATAATTAATCAGTTGATTATTAATTACTCAGAAACTCTGTCTCTTAGGTTTTCAGTAGTCACAGAAGACTTATAGGAACTGATGCAAAGTGAAGTGAGCTGAACATTAACAGCAATATTATACAACGATCAATTGTAAATGACAACTATTCTCAGCCATATTATTGATCTAGGACAATTCTGAAGGGCTTATGATGAAAAATGCTATCCACCAACAGAAAGAAAACTCATGGAGTCAGAATGCAGATCAAAGCATACTTTTTTGTACTTTCTTCTTCTTGGGGTTTTTTGTACTTTCTTCTTCTTGGGGTTTTATGTTTGTGTTTTCTTTCACAACATGACTAATATGGAAGTGTGTTTTATATGACTGTACATGCATAACCTATATCAATGTGCTTAGCTTCTCAATGAGGGGAAAGTGGTAAAAGCAAAGGAAAGAATTTTAAACTCGAATTTCTAAAATCAAATGTTAAAAATTATATTTACATGTAATTGGAAATACATATGTAGATATATATGTATTTGTGTGTATATATGTATAAATATGTATGTATAATATATTTTAATCACATATATAGATATATAATTTGAAAAGTATTCCCTATGTGAGCTCACCCTTCCTACTACTGCTGTGCATTTATGGGAAAAGGTGCCTCAGGTTTATGACATAAATAATGTATTATTTCTCTTTTTACTGTACCCTTTCATTAAATTTCTTTGCTTTAAATTGAATGTGTTTTCTGGCCTACTAGAAAATCACATTATTGAGGGCTGCTGAATTATAGTCAAGAGTGGATGTAGTCCCACAAAATGCCTTAAACCTGGCATAATCTTATTTGGGTCACTATGTCAGGGGGCAGGGGTTAGGTAGAAGGAGGGAAGCTCCCTTACATATGGAAAATACTGGCAGCCTTTTTGGTTCATTGGAACCATCAATATCTATCAACAAGACCCAGTAGTACTGAAGCTATGAAGTTTATTGACAGGATAAATTATTGTTAGTTAAAAATTCTCATTCTGGGTAGATCCAAGTGAAAGGAAAAGATCAGTAATCAATGCCTTAAAAATTCTGTATTTTGTATTGCCTTGCTAATCTTTTATCAGTTATGGCTATTAAGATTAGAAACAATTGTGTGATTTGTAGTAAAGCTATAGTCCTAGAAACCAAATTATGACATAGTCCCAGAAAAATCCTATGTTTGTTAATCTGAGTGTGACTGTATTAATTATAAGGAATGTAATATTAATCATTATGAGTGTAGCCGTAATCGTTATAATATTGTAACCATAATCATAATAGTGTGTGACTGTATTAATTATCTTGACTACATTAATCATCTTTATATTAAAATGTAGTTGTTTACCCTTATTGTTGCTAAAAGGGACTCCACTTTTCACAAAGACCTGTTGGAAGAACAGAGTTACATAATAGCAGGGCTTTTTCTACTAGACAGTGACTAAGAAAACTATGAAAAACTGAATTCTATACCTCTGGATCTCAGATTATACTGAACAGACTATGGACCCCACTTTTGCTACTCTTAATAAAAGTTAGCTTCTTTGCTCCCCTCCAAAAAAAAGGGAAAAAAAGAAGACTAATTTAGCCCATTGCCAGATACAGACCTTACTTTGGGGGGGGGGGGGGACGGGGCAATGAGGATTAAGTGACTTGCCCAGGGTCACATAGCTAGTAAATGTCAAGTGTCTGAGGTCAGATTTGAACTCAGGTCCTCCTGAATCCAGGGCCAGTGATTTATCCACTATGCCACGTAGCTGCCCCCAGAACTTTCTAAATGTACCTTTCTCACAGCTAGGTCCTAATATATAGGTGATAAAGCTAAAGGTATTCATATTAACTCACACTTATAAAATATTCTAAGTTTCACAAAGCATAGGTAAGATAAAGTCAAGGTTACAACTAGAAAGCATAAATGGAAACAATGATTCTTTGTCCATTCCCTGATGTCCAATAGAAATAAATTTTAGGGGAGAGGATGTGGTTTAGAGGAAAAAGCATTGAATTTTTCTGGGGAATTTAGAGTCATGGCACCTCAATTCAAACCCAGACTTTACCATTTAGTATCAATGTGACCTTGAACAAGTTGCTTAGCTTCTCTGGGTCCATAGCTGTAAGATGGTCTCTGAGGTCACTGGAAGCTATGAATCTGTAGGCTGTCATCCCATTGGTTCTGCAGCACCTTCCTCTCTCCTTTTCTGGTTCTCAGTGAATGTTACTTAGGATTGGTCTGTGGAGCTCATTGTTCCTAGTTTATCAAGCTTAATTTGAGTAGAAAGCATCCTTTTTTGAGTTCACTGCTGAATATAGCTTAGATGTGTGCTTGTGTGTATCCTTCTCTCATTTTCTATTGTTCATGGCATTATCCCGTATACTACCCCACCATTGTCTGGATTGTAGAGAGCATATTATAGCATGATATGATATACATGTCTATTATCAATGCCATACGTTTCTCTCCTAACCCTCCAAGAGATTGGAACCTTTTTAGCCATGCTGGAGAAGATATATTTTCCTCAATTCGAAATTCCAGCTTCTCTTACAAAACTACTGCTATCAACTCATGAGTAGAATCTTGTTTATTAGTCTGTTGTGTGATTGCAATGTTGGATCTGTGGGTGCTCCTTTCAGTGCCATAGATTGAAACCCAGTCCGTCAGCCCTCTCTATCCTGTGTAGCTCTTATTCATTGCTCCCATAAATACTCTTCGGGGGGTCTAGCCAATATATGAGCTCCTTCCTCTATGGCTCTTCCCATTGCATCGATACCAATGAGCTTTCCAGCAGTGATCCCTTACTCACATGACATGTTCCCTTGCTCCCCCTACTCTTGCCTAGTTTCCTTCCAATCATATAACTCAGTGATGAGGTACTCTATAACATTCCTTCAGTAAAATTCTTCATTAGTAATGCATTACAGCCTGTCTGTATGCACTGTGGGTTGCTCCATCGCCCTTTGGGTGACCCTCAATTTTAATTCTTCAGGGGCTGTGTTATTCTATGATTCATCGTCATGAAGAATATTGGTGGGATTTTTAAAAATAGTTTTTAAGGAGAATTTGGGGGTCATTAAGAGCTTTATTTGGTTTCCTAAGTGTAGTCCTCCTTTTGTCCATATTTGCTGAATAATAAATGCAAATACCAATTCCTGGTACTCCACAGGACATAAAAATGCAAAACAGTCAAATTCGGGAATGAGGCAGCATCTCTAAGACAAGCATCAATGGGAGAAGCTAATGAAGGTTAACAACATAGCTTTCTTAATACCATACTTCACCTCCTGTTGGTACAGGTCACCCAGATCATCTTTCCTTTGAAATGGACGTCTTTCCTGCAGAAGAGACATTTGCTCTAATTGAAAATCCTTTCTCCATCTTTCAATGGAAAGAGGGCGAGATTTGAAGCTAGAGGTCTCATCCTTGTCACTCAGTCTGGGTACAGCCTTGAGCCCCATTTTGTCATTTGTTAAATGAGAAGGTTGGGGTAGATGGTCTCTTTGATATCGTGCAGCTCTAAATATATAATCCTATAAATGCAGCGTCAGGCTAAAAAGTGTTCTCCATCCATTCCCAGGTTAATGAGCTTGTACCTTCCCCAACTTTCTCCATATACAGTCCAAATGGTGCATTCCCTAACAGGGAAATTTATATATACACCCAAAGGTTTGTTTTATTCTGTCAGCTAACAATAAAGTCCCTCTCAAGTCTAAATAATTCATTTACATTTAACAAGTATTTAGAAATCAGCCTCTATGTGCCAAACTCAGTGCTGTGGGCTGGGAATTCAAGGACAGAAATGAAAATGGTCCCTGACCTTCAGTAGCTTAATTCAACTCAGGGCAAAAACATGCAATTTGTTTTAAATGTATGAACAAAATAACATTGTTAGGAAAGCACTAAGGATTAGAGGAATCAGAAAAGAGTTGATTTGTGGCGTGAAAACTGGGGTGAAAGTCAGTGGAGTTGGGGATTCTACCCAAAGATAAGAAGGGAGAACATCTCAAAACAGGAGGGAGGGTGGAAGAAGGAGGCCATCTTGGTTCTTAATTCACGGAATTCTACTTAATGCACGTTATTAGTTTCTCTCATGTACATTTGTTTTACATAAATACACAAAATGTAAATATGTAATACATATTTACATTGTATTCTTTTTTTCCAAAGAACTTTAAAAAATTATATCTGTAATCTGACTCAAAGGAAAAAATTACCATTCTATTCAAAGAGGTTGCAAATACCTTGCTTTAGACGCAAAAATATTTTGTCACGGCTCTCATTTCTGACAGTTTTATCAGACAGTGCTAGCTTCTAAAAGCACCCTAAGCTGTCTGAGACACCTCAATTCCCAGATCATGGTAATTCCTGAATTTGTCCTGGAGCCAATGATGTTCTAGTTTCATACATTATTTGTAGGAAGAGTCCCATTCCATTGTTTTAAGGCTTTCAATTTTTTCCAAGGCAGAAAAAAAAAAAAGCTTAGCGAAGATTTGCCTTTTTTTCATCAACCCATTTGTGTCTGTTTTCTTTCATCCCTGATGTCAGCTGTGACCATAAAGCTAGCACTCTCTTAGTTCAGGTTCAAAGTTGGGATGAAATGAGGCACTCCTAAGTGACTCAGTTAACAGCAAGGATATGTAATAAGGACACAGTGGTAATGAACTTCTGGGGATATGCTTCCCTGCTCTGTCTTGGTCCATATGGAAATGCATCGGGTCATCAGGGACCATATGGTGAAGGACATCGTGACTGTAGCCTTTAGAAATCCATCAAGGAGGCAGCTAGGTGGCACAGTGGATAAAGCACTGGCCCTGGATTCAGGAGGACCTGAGTTCAAATCCGACCTCAGAAAGTTGACACTTACTATCTGTGTGACCCTGGGCAAGTCACTTAACCCTCATTGTTCTGCAGAAAAAAATAAAGAGAAAGCAAGGAAGGAAAGAAGGAAGGAAGGAAGGAGGAAGGAAGGAGGGAGGGAGGGAGGGAAGGAAGGAAGGAAGGAAGGAAGGAAGGAAGGAAGGAAGGAAGGAAGGAAGAAAGAAAGAAAGAAAGAAAGAAAGAAAGAAAGAAAGAAAGAAAGAAAGAAAGAAAGAAAGAAAGAAAGAAAGAAAGAAAGAAAGAAAAAAGATCAATCAAGTTGAAGGGGGCCCCACTCCATATGCCTAGGACCTTTTACGCCCTTAGGTGACCAGAAAGCTGGATCAGGAAAGCGAAAGTTTAATCAGGTACTGGAAGTACTTTGTCTCCATTTCAGGAAATCCAATCCATGTTGCTAGGCAGCCAGGCAGTACAGTGGATAGAGTGTTGGGCTTAGAATCAGGAAGACTCACCTTCTTTATTTCAAATCTGGCCTGAGACATTTACCTGCTGTGTGACCCTGGGCAAGTCACTTCATCCAGTTTGCCTCAGTTTCCTCATCTGTAAAATAAGCTGGAGAAGGAAATGACAAACCCCTCCAGTATCTCTCCAGTATCTTGGCCAGGACAACTTCAAATGAGGTCATGAAGAGTCAAACTCAAACAACCGAACAACGAAGTTATTTTGCATTCTCCTGGATCAATCGAATACCGGCTATGTCCTGCCTTTAATCAAACTCTTCCCAGACTAACCTCCAATTAATTCAACAGATATTTTGTTAAGCACCTACTGTGTGCAAGGCAGTGGTGACCCAAGAAGATGTGAAGTCAGGAAGTAGAATCAGGATATGGGCTGCTACATCATATACCTATTAGCCGTGTGACCTCTCTGAGTCTCAGGCTCCTCCTCTAAATGAGGATAGCTGGACCTCCCTTAAACACTTCCTATTTATCCTGCATACATCTTGTTTGTACATATTCATTTGCTCCTTGTTTTCTGATGATGAGCTCCTTGAGGTCAGAGAGTCTTTTTGCCCCTTTTGGTATTCTCAGCACTTAGCACAGTGCCTAGCATGTAGAAAGGACTTGATCCATGTCTTTTTGACTGACTGACAGAGTGAATGAGTCAGGATTTGAACCAGGTTCTCTGACTTGGAATGCAAAATTCTTTCCACTACACCATACTGCTTTGTAATGGGAACTGGATAACTGGGAGGGGCGTTAGGGGACAGGGTTGGGAGGATAGCCATGGATTCTCTCCAGCCTATCTGGCCTTTAGCTTGTTTATATCTAGCTGTTTACATGTTCATTTCCCATGTGATTGTGAGCTCCTTGAGAGCAGGGACTGTTTATGCCTTTCCCCGTAACCTTAGCATGTGCCTGCCACGGAGTGGGTACTCAATAACTGTTCATTGATTGACTGGCCATTTTACCATCAAATCTACAACCCTGAGATCCTGTGAATCCAGGTCCTCTGCCTCTATAAGAGGCAGTGTGATAATTAAATTAGCACTGGCTCTAGAGTCGGAGGACCTGGGCTCACCCCCTCTTCTGCCACTCACCATCTCAAGCATCGCCGCCAGCATCATTTTCTGCGGGAGGCCTTCCTTCGTCCCTACCAGCTGCCGCCCACTTTCCAGCCAAGGTCACCTCCTGCCTGCTTGGTATGTCATAGATCTGTGTCTGTTGTTTCCTCCTCTGGTATGTAAATCCTTCGAGGGTAGCCCTATGACCCCAGCACTTAGCACAGTGCTTGCTACATAATAAACATTTAAGAAATGGTTGTCAGTTGATGGATTATTGTGATAATTATTCGAATAGTCTATTCAGGATTGATTTCTTAAATAATGTATTGAACCTAAATGATATAATGTAATATAAAGTGCTGTCATCAGCAGCAGCAGCCTTTCTAAACCTCAGTTTCTTCATTGGTCAAATGAGGGGGTTAGAATAAGTTTATATCTAGGATCCCACCCGATATTCTATATTCACTCTTATTTTAAAAGTTTATCTCTAGGGGCAGCTAGGTGGTGCAGTGGATAGAGCACCGGCCCTGGACTCAGGAGGACCTGAGTTCAAATCTGGCCTCAGACACTTAACAGTTACTAGCTGTGTGACCCTGGGCAAGTCACTTAACCCCAACTGCCTCACTAAAAAAAAAAAAAAAGTTTATCTCTTTTCTTGCTGCAATGAGTTGTCATCTCCATTGTGTGAGAAATTATGTCATATGTGATTTCTGTATCTTTTCCAGCTCTTGGCATAGTCTTCACTGTGCAATAAATAAATTAATAATTGTTTGTTGAATTAAACTCACTTCTGCTGTGAGTGTAAGACAGTCACCAGGCACCTTTATCAGATTAAATTACCCCTCTCACTCCAGAGGGGTGTCAGCCCCCCAGATCTAAACATCGTAAAATAGCTGTGCTGCCCCATTTCAGGAGGGGAGCGCTGTCCTGGTAATGTTGCATTTTAGCAAATCAGCTATCACTTTTTAATTCTGCATGATATAAATTCAGACCCCCCGAAAATATTTACACAGATCTTTGGGGAGGAACAAAAAATAAATAAAGACACTCAGAATAGGTTATTGGCCTAAGGTGTGGCCTTAGAACATTTGGAGAATATAAACAATGTAGTGGCTGTTTATTTTAATCATATTTGTTTATTTCAATAGCCACTTACAGATGTTTCTTTCCTTACATTTTATAAACAGAGAAACTTTGCAGCAATATACATCAGTTAATCAAATTTATAGGCATGGGTTTTATCCTTTCCTGCACCCACCTTCAAAGATTCCATGGGAGTACAGATGTTTTTGTCCATCTTGACAGAACACATATGTTGCAATGTTAAAAAAAAATGAATGTTTGGATTGTTCTTAATTAGTCTGTGCAAATCAATAATTGTACATGGCAGTATGGGGGACAGAGGAATGTGGGGAGATGATACCTGCATGGCTATGAGGGATGTGGTTGGATGCTATCTGAATTCTTCTTAAAATTTTTAATTTGAAAAGCATTTTCTTCCATGGTAGTAACTCAGTTGATTTCAAGAAGAATGCAAAGAAATATGGTGGCAAACTCAAGGATGTCGTAACTATTATTCCAGTTATAAAACTAAAGGATTATTTATTAAGGTGGGCTTCTTTCATAGGTTATTCTTTGTTTGGTTCCCATAAACTCTGCCACATCAGAAATATGTTGAGTCCCTTGATGGGCTGAGGTAACACTTAGAAAAGGTTAAAAGCTTCTGATGAAGGAGGTAGATAGTATGGTGGAAAGAGTATTAGCTGTGAAGTCAAAGGGTCTGGGTTCAAATCCCACCTTTTCTAATACTTCTATGACCTTGCACAAATTAGTTCCCTTTTCTGAATTTCACTTTTCTTGCCCTTAAGTAAGGGGATCAGTTAGATGGCCTTTAAATTCCTTTCGGGCTCTATGATCCGATAAACCAGGGTGTGCGGGCTAGTCTCAAGCTGCAGAGTTTGAATCTAAGGGTTCTCTAAAGACCATTTGAAAGCAGGATTAATGAACACAGTAACCAATAGTGGCGCCATTACCAAAGATAAAGGTGCATGTCACCAGAGAGTCATTACAAAGTATCAGATCCTAATTCCTATCATATAGACAAGTTAAGGTTATTGACTTGTCTTGGGTCATTATTGCATAATTGAGTTCTATTAAATCACCATTTTCTGCCAAATAAAATAAGTCTCGCTCATGGCACAAAAGGAAAAGAGTGTCACTGAGTACTTCCTTGCTCACTTGCTTCTGTTCAATATTTTATGTGACAAGTGATTGAAATTAAGAAGGCATCATGTATGAATGTGTGTGTGAGAGAGAAAGTTGATGTGTGTGTACTCCTGGGTCAACCATTTTCTCAGTTCTTGTTTCAGAAAAGTATTGCTTTTGCACCCAAATAAATATTAAAGATAATTACAGAGTAATTAGCACTTAGTCTTTATTTTTCCTTTGGAACAGTAACAAAAGGATGTGATATAGTGTGTCAATCAGTAAACATTTTATTAAGCAGCTACTATGTATCAGGCACTGGACTAATCGGTGGCGATACAGAAAAGGTAAAAGACAATCCCTGTCCTCAAGGTGCTTATGATCTGGGGGGCAGCTAGGTGGTGCAGTGGATAGAGTACCAGCCCTGGAGTCAGGAGGACCTGAGTTCAAATCCAGTCTCAGACACTTAACACTTACTATCTGTGTGACCCTGGGCAAGTCACTTAACCCCAATTGCCTCACCATAAAAACAAACAAACAAACAAACAAACAAAAAACAAGATGCTTATGATCTGCTGGGCTAGACAATATGAAAACAAGTGTGTGAAAATAAGCTATATGTGGAATAAATTGGAAATGATCAACAGAGGGAAGGAAGTAAGGAGGGGTCAATCTTCTTTTTCTGCAGTATATTGTAGAGCATTTCAGCGTTTACATGCAGAGGGAGGCTCAGCCTTTCAGGTAACATTCTCGAGTTAGTTCACCATTGTATCTAACTTTGCCTTAGTGGACTTCTGGGGAAGAAATTCAGTGATATGAAGAGTCATTCTCTCTTTTAAAATGTTGTTGTTGTTGCCATAAGGGTATCCTTTAGAGACCTACTACTTAGGAAGTTGATAGGGACAGATTTAAAGTCAGGAAGAGCAGGGGTTCGAATTCTGTCCCTCTTACTAGCTATGGGCCACATATTACACACATAATACGTACTCAATAAATATTTAATTAATGGATTTATCTTTGTATCCTTCCTAACCCCCAACAAAATGAATTGTATATTGTAGGTATTCAGTCACTGTTTTCTTTTTGTATTTTCAAGCAAATTAAAGTGTCAATGTGATAGTAGTCATTTGAACAAGAGATTTTAGGATTTTTGTTTTGCTTTTCTTTTTTTTAAAAGAGAGAATGCAATTTTGGGAAGACTTTTTCTGAAAAAATGTGCAAGGGACCATTAAGAGGAGACCTTTGGGGGCAGCTAGGTGGTGCAGAGGATAAAGCACCAGCCCTGGATTCAGGGGGACCTGAGTTCAAATCCAGCCTCAGACACTTGACACTTACTAGCTATGTGACCCTCGGCAAGTCACTTAACCCTCATTGCCCCACAAAAAAAAAAAAAAGAGAGAGACCTTTGTGGTTGTTTTTCAATCATTTTTCATTCATGTCTAACTCTGCATGATCCCCATTTGGGGTATTCTTGGCAGAGATATTGGAATGACTTGACATTTCCTTCTCCAGCTCATTTTACAAATGGGGAACCTGAGGCAAATAGTGTTAATTGTCTTACCCAGGATCACAGAGATAGTAAGGGTTTAAGGTCAGATTTGAACTCAGGAGGATGAGTCTTCCTGACTCCAGGTCCAGTGCTGTATGTACTATGGCATGATCTAGCTGACCAGTAAAGACCTAGGACCTAGCTTCTTAAACTGTGGGTCACTATGGGGTGGTGTAACTGAATGTGGGGGTCATGAAAATATTGGCAACAGTAAAAGGTTATGTATGCCTATGTTATATACCTCTGTACCCAAGGTTGCATAAAAATTTGTTGGGCAAAAGGGGTCATGAATGAAAAAAGTATGATGCCTCTCATTTGTTCTACAAGTAGGGTTTAAAATTTGATCTTGTATATCAGATTCCGCTTTATTGGTAGGATCTTATATCTAAAGCTGGATGAGATCTTATAGGACATTTGATTAAGCTTCCTCCTGCTCCATGTGGAAACTGAAACTGATAATAAGGGACATGCCCAAAGTAACAGCATCTGGATTCAAACTCAGATCCTGCTACTCAAAGGCCTATACTTCTCACAGAACCCCCCGACTTGTGCCCTCAAATAAGTGCCCATATTTGTATACAGGTACATATGAACTGATGGCTGTCCATATCTGAGCACTTTGTTTCGTAGTGGAGATGGGCTCCAAAGGTTTGCTCGGTGCTCACAAGTGACAGCATTGTCTCACAGAGTCAATAGTTCTCACTCTCATGCAGAATCATTGCGATTGGCAGCTGAAAGCTTATCATTACAGGCAGGCTTTAGAATTACTCTGTACTCAGGACTATAATTTTCAATATTCAGTCTTGAATCAATGCCATGATACTCATGGAGTGAGGTAGCAGTGACTCATTTGAAATTCACTTTCCCAGGAATCAGCCAGGCTAGTAATGCAACATGTCCATTCAGGAGGATGAACTGGATTTACTTTGGGCTTAATTTGAGACCAAGTGTCATAAATAGTCCTAGTGTACACCCCCCTTCACAACTAGTCCAGAGAAGAACAATCAGGAGTACGTCCCATATGAGCAACAGAAGAAATAGAGAATGTCCAAATTAGGGAAGAACAATCTCAAGGGGGCTAGGATAAGCTACTATAAAGAATGACTATGAAGAAATTTAACCTAATTCTTCTCCCCAGGGTACAACATGGACCAATAAACAGAAGTTTCAGAGGCAGAAAACATAATCTTTCTGTAAGGAAAACTGTCCAGAGCTAGTGAGAAATGCAATGGGTTACCTGTAAAGACTGTCCTCTATGGAGGATGTCAAACAAAAACTGCCTACAATGTTGTAGGAGGGATCCATTTTCCAATGTGGGTTGGGCCAGCTGGTCTTTGAGGTCTGTTCCAGTTCTAAGTGTTTTGATCTTATGATTTGGTGACTGGAGGAAGAGACTTCCTTGCTAAAGAAGAGGCAAGACTTTTCTTTGGTCCACTCCAAAATCTTGCCAGATGAAGGAGGTCGCTCTTCATTTCCTGCTGGTTTGAACACTAATGAGCAGAAGAGCGGTCTTTTCATCTCTCCCTTCCCTAAGCTGCCTGTGTTCTAGTAGACCCAAATCCAGGACGGGTATCCAAGGCAGTCCTGTGCATTCTGCAGCCCATTCCCCAATATGTCCTGAGCTGCTTTCCTATCTCTAAAAGACTTTGCTCCCAGAGCAAGGCACAACATACCAAGTATTATTTCTTACCACTGGTGCCTCCTTATTCCATGGCCACAAGATGATTCCTTAGGTTTAATGGCCACTATGAGAGTGTTCTCCTTTTTAACTCTCAAGGCTAATTTTATGCCACAAATGTTCAAAAGGCCCCATAGGCCTAACAGTTCTGTTGACTTTGTGAGGGGTGTGTCAGTGTCTAAGAAAATCATTATGAAAAACCCTGATAAAGGAATACATATCCTTGTACCTTGAGCAATCTGCTTGGCAAAGGGAGGAAAAACTGATGAAACTTGTTTTGCTCTTGATGAATGTAGTTCAACAAGTGAGCAAAGCAAAAAATAACAAAAAAAAAAAAAAAACAGAGAATGGAGAAAATGCTCAAGAATCCCAGGGCAGCTTTCCATTTCAAATATGTGAGTAATGGAGTTTACTCCATCGAGTATAATTGGAAGCATTTGCCCTCAGTCAGAAAAACATGCCAAGCTATTTTGGTATTTATTTCGATTTTAACCAATGCCATCCCAAGCTGGTTGGCATTCTCATCTCTCCTGGTATAGAGCTAGACATAAATAACAAATAGATTCCAGATTCATTCCTTTATGAAGATTCTCACCAACCACTAGATTTGGGAGCCTAGAAGAGAAAGTGCATTTAAGGTATTCTTTTGGAGGAAAGATGGGAGAACCTAGCTGATTTTTTTTCTTGCCTTTGCTTTTCCTTTTTTTTCCCAAGAAAATCTTTCAAATAAAAGGTGGTAGACAGAGTTGTGTCCTTTGATATATGCTATATCAATTACTTAGAAAAGCTTTTAGGCCATATCTCTACCATCAAAGCAAAACACTAGTGTATAAAATAGGCAGCAAAGTAATATAGTCGATAGGTCACTTGGTGTGGAGTTGCAAAGACCTGAGTTCAAATTCTTTCTCAGATATTTACTAGTTGGATTACCATAGGGAAATCACTTAAACCTCTCAACTTTTTTTTTTTCTGAAGAGGGTCTATAAAATGGGGCTGATAATAGCACCTATGTCATAAGGTTGTTGTAAAATTAAATGATATAATAAATGTAAAGCACTACATAAATGCTATCTAATACTATTTTAATCAAGTAAATTTATGTACATTTCATCAATGATCTCTACTAAAGTCTTCTTCCAATGCCTCACTGTACTGTGGTTCATCAAATATCTTTGTTTTTTCACCTATTTTATTTATTTTTAATAATAAGCATTTTTATTTAAAATTTTGAATTCCAAATTCTATCCCTCCTTCCCTCCCTATTCTTCCCCCTCCTTGAGATGGTAAGCAATCAGATATAGGTTTTATACACTCAATTATGTAGAACTTTACCCTATTAGTCATTTTGTATAAGAAAACTTGAATAGAAGAAAAAAATGAAAGTGAAAAATAGCATGCTTCAGTCTGTGTTCAATCAATATAGGTTCTTTCTTTACAGGTGAATAGTATGCTTCATCATTAATCCTTTGGTATTGTCTTCATCAAGCATCTCTTTATTTTTTTGTTAAATCATAAAAGTATTTTATTATTTTCAAGTTACGTCAAGATAGTTTTCAACATTTGTTTTCATAAGATTTCAAGTTCCAAATTTTTCTCCCCCTTTCACTCTCACCTCCTCAAGACACAAAGCAATCTTAAATAGGTTTATATGTATAATTACATTAGACATATTTCTGCATTAGTCATGTTGGGAAAGAAGAATCAGAAGAAAAGGGAAAAAAACCTCAAAAGCATTTCTTTAGAAACACAAATGTCTGGCAGTACCTCCTAAACTGGGAAGATTTCCAGTGCCAAACTACAAATTCAGTCTCTGGGACCATCCTAGTTAAGTTAAAGAAGTTTATTACCGGGTTGCCCCTAGGAGAATAGATTTTGGGGGGCCATAGCAACTGTCAAAATCCCCAACATAGGCATGTAGGGGTCACAATCATTACAGTGGAAGAAGGACTCACCCTTGTAGTATCAAAGATTGGTAGAGAGGAAAGAGTGTTGACCCAGGAGGCCAAGTACCTGCATTCTTATTCTGAGTCTGGAACTTTTCACCAATCAATGGGAAGAACTAGGAATGGAGAGAAGTTAGCCAAAAAGACACAAGAGCTATCTTCAAGCACTTAAAAAGCAATTATGGGAAAGATGGAAGAGACTTTCCCTGCTTGACTCCAGGCAGCAGGAAAAGCAGAAATGGGTATAAGTTAAAGGGAAATTGATTGAGGCTTCTTGTAATGGAAATTTCCCTAACAATGAAAAATGTCCCAAATTGTTAGGAGAGAGAGAACTAATTTTCATGAGAAGTCTTTAAATAGTGACTTTCTCAATCACCAATCCAATCCAATATATTAACTCTTATTAAACAATGAATCGATCAATTAGCATTTATTAGACTTTTTTTTTTCAGGGCAATGAGGGTTAAGTGATTTACCCAGGGTCACACAACTTAAACCTTTTCTATGTGGTTGACAGACAGTCAAGGTGGTGCAGTAGATAGAGTACCAGCCCTGGAATCAGGAAGACTCATCTTCCTGAGTTCAAAAACAGCCCTCCAACACTTACTAACTGTGTGACATTGGGTTAGTCACTTAACCCTGTTTTTCTCAGTTTCTTCATCTGTAAAATGAGCTGTAAAAGGAAATAGAAAACCATTCCAGTATCTTTGTCAAGAAAACCCCAAATAGGGTCATCAAGGGTTAGACATGACTGCAACAACTGAATAACTACAAATGATTCCTTGAAGAGTACAGCTAGTAATGACTTTACCTTTATACCAAACTTACAGATGTCATATTAGGGGAAAAATAAAAATAAATAGAAGAAACTCTGGCCTCCAATGACCCCAGGAATATAGAAGTACACAAGACTTTTCAGTTTGGAAGTCTTTGGTTTTGAACTCAAGATGTATGTGTGGGAGGGGGGCATTTCTCTTACATTTTTATGACATTCAAATATCTTAGAGCACTTTAGAATCAGCTACAAGTCCACAAAAGGCTAGTTGAGTTCCACCCACAGAACCTTCTTCCATGATCTCAGGGATGTCCACCCTTTTTAAGACAATACTAGGATACATCCAGTGCCTTGATTTCAAAATTACCAAAGCTGATATCAGAGAGTAAAGGGATAAGTACTCCCCACTTGAATCGACTTGATTTTCATAAATATGCAGGAAGATTTCCTATCCTTCATTTGGTTAAGTGTCCTAGCAGTTTATCAAGCACAATCACAACTAGACATTTTGATGGCTAGGGCAAGTGCACTAAATGTACCATCAAGTCAACTTTTAAAGATAATTTTTGGGGAATAAGCCCTGAGGAATGACCTCATAGAGAAAGATGTAGACCCTGAAATATAACATAAGATAAAGAGGGGCCTCACTTAGGGTACAGCTGCCAAAAGAATGAAGTATACTAATCTGTAACAACCTATTTTAACTTTTTATTTTAACTGAGTTGGCTCAGTTGTTTCTATGGCACTAAAGGAGTATGAGTGCTATCATTGCCCCATAAATTTCAGTGCTCTGGAGTATAGCTCCAGTTACCCAGCCTTAGTTACATCTCTCATCAAAAAGTATGGAGAATATTTTTGGGAGATATTTAAAAAGCTGACAGACCTGTTCAGCCACAAACATTTGTCTCCCCCTATAAAACATAAGCTTCTTGTGAGTAATGATATTTTTTTTTATTTTTGTATCCCCAGAGTTTAGTATGGCATGTAAGTGTGTATGTCTGATCATTGTTGGGACCTGATGATAATAAATCTTCCTCCACAAATCTGTATTTTCCAACTTAAATCCTTTGAGAGTTGACTTGAGCTCCTAAGGCTTAAATCACTTGGCTCTCTTTCTCTCTCTCTCCCTTTAACCCCTTCCCCCTGTGCCCTTTTGCCTATCTTTCTGTCTTTCCCTCTTCCTTTCCCCCCATCTCTCTGTCTCTATGTATAATTAGACCTTTTAAAAAACCCCAAATGTTTGGCTTTATAGTACCCCTCTTCTTCTTTCCCTTGGGATTTTAGTATGAGATGAAAACTAAGTTTTGAACAAATTTAAACATTTTAAAATTAAAAATAGTCTTTCGTGTAGATTATTCCTATCTAAATATAAGAAAAGCTTCTTTAAAGAATAACAGGTTTTGTTAAAGAAGAATGTGTATGTATTTCTCTAGAAATAGGACATTTAAGAATAGACTGGAGGGGGCAGCTAAGTGGCACAGTGGACAAAGCACCATCTCTGGACTCAGGAGGAACTGAGTTCACATCTGGCCTCAGACATATGACACTTACTAGCTGTGTGACCCTGGGCATGTCACTTTACCCTCATTGGCCCACAAGAAGAAAGGAAGGAAGGAAGGAAGGAAGGAAGGAAGGAAGGAAGGAAGGAAGGAAGGAAGGAAGGAAGGAAGGAAGGGCTGGAAAATTACCTTGAAAAGGTGATGTGTGTGTGTGTGTGTGTGTGTGTGTGTGTGTGTGTGTGTGTGTGTGTGTGTGTGTGTGTGTGTGTGAGAGAGAGAGAGAGAGAGAGAGAGAGAGAGAGAGAGAGCGCACATAGAATCACCTAAGCCATTTCAGAGGCCGCCAAGATCTATCTCCCCTCCGTAGGGTATTTTCTCCCATGTTCTGCATTCTATCAAAAAGGAGGAACCACAATGCAGGCTGGAAAGTTAGATAAGTCACTTGGGGTCTTCTGGGAAGTGTTCATCCTTCCAATTTGCTAAGTGTCAAAACAAGCTTTTCATTCAGTTGAGATGATTGCCTTCTCATTTGTTCCCACAAAATGAACTGAATTTTACCTTCAGTGAATAACTTGTGTTTCATCTATTGGAAACATTAAATTTTCTGCCTATGCCCTTTCCCTTCTGAGATTTGGTTTTCTCATCAAGCCATTTTTTTATTTTAGAATAATTATTATGGAAAAAAGATTAAAAAATACAGCTTTCCACTTCTTAAGTCAGAGAGGTGAGCTCAAGATAATTACTTAGGCCATAATATAGTTTATCAAAAAGTAATTTGCCCTGTCTTGTTTCTAGAAAAAAAAAACACAAAAAACTCCAGCTGTTCTCTTCTTTAATTGTTGCTTTGGGGTACTTTTCTGTTCAACAAAGCTGTTTCCCCATATTATAGAATTATCTATGTAGAGAGGGAAAGCTAGAAGATCTAACACAGGTATTAACCCATTGCTGAGTTTTCCAAATAGATGTGTAGGAGAATGAGACCTTTCATCTACTGAATTGGTCTCTTCTGCCATGCTTTCTTTGGGCTACTTTTACCTACCTTTACTTATTTTAATATTCATTATCCTTATGGACAAGATAATTTTCTTCTGTAAGAAACAAAAACATCACAAAAACATCAGCTAGAAGACAGCTCAGAGGTCACCTGGCCTTTGTTTGATAGGGAACCCACTCCCTACCACAGCAGCTCCATCAAGCATCTTTCTTAACTAAAGAAGTTTTTCTTTGTGTTATATCTACATAAGCCTACGCAACTACTTGGACCATTTGTTTGGTGTGTTAGTTACAGTGCAGATTTCTTTGACATATGGGTTGATCTAGATGGACTTTATCATCTCTTTCCATGCTAAGAATCTTTGATTCTATACTAATAATGATAGAGATAGTGACTTGACCCATACGTTCAATGCTCTCGCTACCAATATTAGTCACCACTTTCTTTGCAACTTGCCGACATGGAGAGCATCCTAGAATACTGAAAGGAAGTTAAATGACTTGCCAGGGTTATGTCTTGGAAGGCTAGGTGGTGCAGTTGATAGAACACTGGCCCTGGAGTCAGGAGGAATTGAATTCAAATCCAACTTCAGACTCTTATTAGCTGTGTGACCCTGGGTAAATCACTTAGTCCCGATTGTCTTTTAAAAAAAAAAAATATATACTTGAGGTCATAGATTTTCTGGATTTTGTCTTCTGTGAATTTCTGCAATTCTGAGCTGTTCTTTGTGTTCTGCCTTCTTGGGGGCTGTTCTCTATAGAAGCTAACTTGGGAAATACACATCAACAGTCTTCTCCATCCTACCCTTTTTAATTAAAAACCCTTTGGATTTCATTTTTAAGACATCTGACAAATATATTCTAAGTAACCTTTATTAGATGTATTCCATCTCTGGCCAGAAATCGATCATATGTCAATCAGGTATTTTTAGTCTTAATCCAGACATTGAAATCCAAGATACCATCTCCTTAAGCAGATAACCTCTTCTGCTCTATCTTTTGCCTTCAATGGACACCGGTGTCCATTGTCCATTGTCCCTCTGTGGTGTTCAGTTTCTGCCCAAGACTTTATAACAATCGGAAGTACATTTTAGGTTCCTCTTGGATGTATCATTTCTACAAATGTAAGTCACAAGAAGTAGTTAAAAGTCATCCATATTGATATACCTTGGAAAAATTTCTGTTATTCTTGGAGAGACGCCCCAAGAAGATACTAGCCCTCTCTCCTGGTGTTATCAAGTTGACAAATAGCTGCTTCAGTATATCTGAACATGGAATTACTGACCACTACTGCTCATTTCTTCTTCCTTTGAGACTTAATGATCTATCACCCCTTTTGAACCTACTCTGTCCCTCCTGGAAGGACAATCAGCTCCTTTCTGAAGGTTTTCCATTTGAACTCAAGTGCCCATTTCCAAATCTAGCACCCTTTTTATTAAACATTGTTCTCTCATTTTCACCATCATTTAAATTTTTTTTCTATTATAAGATCTCTTCCTATATCATTACTGTGAAGCAAAGGAATCTGATCATTAAATTGTAAAACCAGGCTTTTATATGCACACATCAATATAATATAAGCTTTTCCAGTAGAATGTAGGCTTCTTGGGAAGAGAGACTGACTTTTGTCTTCATAGCTCTATTGCAGGAGAAGATAGTCTGTGTAGAAGCCAGAAAGCCATCCTTAGAGCCAGGCAGACCTGGATTTAAGACTGATGTCTGACAAGTACTGACTGTGTGACCCTGGGCAAGTCACTTAAGTTCTCCATTCCTGCTGGCCACTTCTCCAACGTGTGACTTTCTTCCTGAGAACCTCCATTGGCAGAAATGTCCAAGTCACCCAAGCTGATTTTTCCCCCAACTTTACTCCTGACTTTTTGGACTTTTATATCTTCTCCACACCCTTTCCATTCACCTCCTTTTTATGTACTGTCTTCCCATATTAGAATGTTCTTGTTGCTGTCCTTCATTCTCAAAAAGGACATCAGAAGGTGATGTCATGACTTGCACTGAATTGGATTTAAAGGAGGGAGAGTTGTGCAAAGTCACCAGCCTCACTCTCCTCCAGAGCCATCTGGGTGCAGTGGCAAGATATACACATTAGGTGACTTGCCCAGCATTAGAATGTAAGCTCCTTGAGGGGAGAGGCTATCTTTGCTTGTATTTGTATTACCAGAGCCTGGTACATGGGAAGTGCTTATCAAATACTTTCATCTCAGTGCTCTCAGTCAAATCTCTAAGGCTGAAAATTAGTCTTACTTGAGAGTTTCCTAAAGCAAAGAAATCATAGTTCCCATCCCTGTCCCATCTCTAGTACCTTGCACATTAAAAACAACAACAAAAACAAAAACAACAACTATATCCATGATTTCATTAGTGTAAGGAGTTCTCAGTTCTTCTACTAATACAAATTGACACTTTATCTGAAATTTAATCTTATAAAACTGCCTAAAGCACCGAGAGATTAAACAACTTGTCCAGAGTCACACAGCTAGTAAATGTTTACTCCACATTCACTACTCTAGACTGTCTACATTGCCTTCTACATTGTTGTTGTTGTTCAGTCTTTTCAGTAATGTCCTGTTTCTCCATGACCCTATTTGGAATTTTCTTGTCAAAGATACTGGAGTGGTTTGCCACTTCCTTCTCCAGCTCATTTTTCAGGTAAAGAAACTGAGGCAAACAGGATGAAGTGCCCCAAGTCACACAACTAGGAAGTGTATGAAGTCAGAATTGAACTCAGGAAAATAAGTCTTCCTGACTCCAAACCCAGTGTCCTCTCTGATGGGCCACCTAGATGCCTCTAACATAGTGCTTAAAGCATTTTGTTGAATTGAAAAAAATAGATCAACCCAAATCTGGCACAAACAAAAGGAAATGTAAAAATTTACAGGGAACAACATGGCGCCATAGACAGAATGCAGAACTTTGAGTCGAAGGACCAGAGTTCATCCCATGGCTCTGCCCCTTAGCATTGTATGACCATAGGTAAGTCACTTAACTTCAGTGGGACTCAGTTTCCTCACCTGTCAAAGGAAGGGACTGGAGCAGATGGCCTTGGCACTTCCTTCCAGCTCTAGGTCTACAATCTTCTGAATCTCTTTCTGCTGGTAAACCTCACAAAGAGGAGAAGGACCCTTAGTTGTGGGTGCTTCCTGGGGCAAGGGGATTGGAAACAAAGCTAAAGACCTCAGTGGTTCCTGGTAATGCAGGGTGTCAGATCACAATGTCGATGCTCGTTTTACTGCCCGCAGTCCTGTCCATTTAAACCAACAATCATCCATCGCCTCTTACCCCCTCATGTCACCTGGATCCTTGAAAATGTTCCTTGTTTAAAATAGCCCAAGTTTGGAGGGCTAGAAATGAGCCACCATGCAAGCACCCAGTAATTACTCCTTCATAATTACTGCAGTTTTATTGCTGTGCATTGTTATAATTATATTTTAAATACTCCCCATTTGCATGATAGACCATAATGTCTCCAAGCACATTGTAATCCACAGATTATAAGAGAGCCTCACTCTCATGGAAGAGTTTTTTTCATTCGTTTTCTATTTTAACTACTGTTAAAAGGAATGAAACAAGATAAATTGACCCCATAAAGCCACATTAAAGAAATATAGGGAATGTATTATTTTCTGTGTAGAACTAACCCTTCTCATTCTGGAGTGGTTTTCATCATTCCACTGAAGGTGTCACACCCCATCGGTCGAGGTGCCAGCTGGGCCCTGATGAGACCTCTGCCGGCAGCCACAACAAACATTGTTCCTCCCTGACCTCCGTCTTAATCACTTTCCACCAACAAGCCTGGAAATTGATTACAGCTATTCAAGGACTTGATTTAAACAAACCCAAACAAGAGAGTCCAGAAGGAAAAGAGGCTGCCAATTGTAATGCATAACGAGGCCTGCAGCGTCTTGGGGAGCAGCCTCCCCAATGTCCTTTCTTCCTAATGGAAGGAGGTTAGGTGCCTTGAGCCTAACAGAGCTCTTTTTCCCCTTGGCTCTTATTAGAACTTTTACTGCTGGCTCAGAATTCCCTGAGTTGCTAGTGCTGTACCCCCAACCCAAATTACCTGGGATTTATCTTGTTGTTTTGCATATATGCTCTGACAACTTTCTATTTCTCCAAGTTGTCTTGGTAATTGCTTATTGATTGATTGATGAATGAACCGACTTAGCAGGCAGAGACTAAGCTATGAAGATTCTTTCTGTCATTACATCTGCTCTTTCTTGTCTTAATGTTGCTTTGGAAAAGTCATTTGGTGTCAACAGTAGTCTTTAGGCCTTCCTTAAAATGTTGCATGAATTTGGAGAGTTCTGTGAATCTGCTATCCTTGCAATATCATAACCACTTTCAAAATAAAGAAATAGAGGCAGGGATTCTCTCTCAATACTGACAAGGAATACAAGGGCCATTATCAACCTCCTAAAGCCTAACTCTCACTATACACCTGGATCTGAAATGATCACGGTGACACCATAAATAGGTCACAGGGCCCATAGTCAGAAAGGCCTGAGTTCAAATTTGACCTCAGACACTTAGTACCCATGTGACCTTGGTCAAGTCATTGTAACTTTCTGCCTCACTTTCCTCATCTGTAAAATGTGGATAATAACAGTACCTATCTTACCTGTTTGTTGTGAGAATCAACAGACAGTATTTGTAAAATGCTTAGCATCGTGCCTAGAGGAGAGTAGGCACTTTACAAATGCTTATTCCATTTCCTCTCTAACACCTCCCCAATATGTCTAAGATGATTAGAATTTGAGGGATGAGAAGTATTTTTAAATATTAGAAAAATCATATTACTGGAATACAAATAAATGCCTTTCCCCCCCCCTTTTCCCATATCCCTTCATGTAAAATATCATTTGAAAGTTCTATTTTGAATATAGTAACTTTTCAAGTACTCTTAAATCGTAAGACCCAGATTCCAGGGAAAACTTCTGGATTAAAAGATTGTTAAATAGCATGTTTTTGAAGTATGTTCTGGACTATGATTTAGTCTGGATACCTTATGGAACATTTCTGTGTTAATGGAAGCTTTCTTTCCTGAACAATCCCAGATGAGTCTGTGTCTTGGGACACTGGTCAGACATAGCTTGTATTATCTCTCATTCAGTCCAGGACTGTTTTGAAATATAGATGTAGACGTAGATGTAGATGTAGATATATCTTTCTTCTGTTGATAACATTTGCTTTTGGCTCACGTTTCCAAATATTCCCCTCCTCCTCAACCCATGAGCCTTCTCTTGTACCAGAAAACCTAAGAGAGTTCAGACAAACTGAAATATCAACCATCTCTACCAACATGTAAAGCATTCCATAGTCATAGTCCTTCCCCTTTCAGGAAACAAAGGGTAGTTGACTTTGTCATTCTTCCTCCAAGTCTAAGTTTAGGCAACCAAATTTTATAACCTCTAGCTTCATTCTACTGGGTTTTTTGTTTGTTTGTTTGTTTGTTTTGTTTTGTTTTGTTTTTTGGCATTGTTAGTCTTTGTTCACTGTTCTCCTGGATCTTCTTATTCCATTCATTACCAGTTCATACAAATCTTCTGATGTTTCTCTGAATCACTAATATTCATTGTTTCTTACAGCCTAATATTATCTGATTACATTCATTTACCCCAATTTGTTTGGCCACTACCTAGGCAAAAAGCACTCACTTTGTTTCTAGTTATTGACGACCAGAAGAGTGATTCTATGACTGTCTTGGTATATGTGGTCAGTCCTGGGCTCTTGTTAATACCCTCATTCCTCCAGCCTCCATTTTGTAATTTATTTAGACTCTTAGACAGCCTTTAGGAATGATCGGCTCCCAAAGCTCTTTCAAAAAATGAACCAGGCATGGAATCGGGAGAATCGTTTTGTCATGAGTGGTGTGGTTCCTTTCTACTACCATAGACCAAGAGGGATTGGACTGGATGACTGATGAGGTCCCTGCCACCCTCTGTCTATAATCCTCTTATCCCCACTTCACAGGGGGGGGAAACTGATATCAAGAAGTGTGATGAATTTCTCAGGATCATGCAAAAAGTAAACTATGCCCTTAGCTGTAACAAGAAAGCATGGATACCAAATTAGGCAAATAATCTCTCTACGGTGTGCTCTTCCCCAAAATAATGGCTTCTCAAAACATGCTACTGATACACAGAGCTGACTTACTTTAAGCTCGCAGCATTTAATTCTCCTCTCCAATCATATTCTGCAGCCAGAAGTAGATTCACCCTATGGCCTCTGATTACAGGGGAGCCAAAAAGGCATTTACTGAAGAAACTATCCCTTCATGCACAGAATTTCCATTTACTGAGGGGGCCCCAGGGGCATCTCAACCCTGCTCTCAAATATAATTTTAATCTTGCCTGTAAAAAGATCCTATAACTGACTCATGTGGGAAAGCCCCAAAGCTAAGGGCAATCAATGTTGTTGTTGTTGTTGTTCAGCCGTTTGAATCGTGTCCCACTCTTTATGACCCCATTTGGGGTTTTCTTGGCAGAGATACTGAAATGCTCTGCCGTTTCCTTCTCAAGCTCATTTTACAGATGAGGAAAAGTAGGCAAACAAGTGTTAAGTGACTTGCCCAGGGTCACAACACTCGTAAGTTTCTGAGGTTGGATTTGAACTCAGGAAGATGAGTCTTCCTGACTCTAGGCCTAGTTCTCCATGCACTATGGCTCCACCTAGCTGCCCAAATGCAATCAATGGTTACACATTATTATTGAATATGATATCACAAGACCTGGTTTCAAATCCTACCTCTGATACTCACTTAGCATAGTGCCTGTCCCATAGTAGGCACTTAATAACTGTTTATTGAATGACTGGCTCTTTGAATCTTGGCAAGGCATGTAATCATTAAGCTCCTAGAATGTAGTAGTTACCATACTAGGAACTGAGGATACAAAGATAGAACTATAACAATTCTTAACCTTAATGAGTTTCTGTTCAATCTGGGGACCATCCAAGAGTAATACAAAACAATGGCATTTTGTGATCACAAAGCTCCTGAAATACATTGGTTCACCTACTTCTTTCAGCATTTCTGTGAAGTCAGGAGAACAGATCCTACTGGTACAGTGTTCTCTGCACAATACAATGATGTCTTTCTCATTATTTGAATGATTATTTTCTCCATTTTCACTCTTGTTTATGGAGGAACTAAAAAGCAACAACATTTTATGAGGATTTCCAATTTGAGCCCAGGCTACCCCAAGACAAGTTAAAAATCTGTGCCTATGCTCTGTTCTCATGAGTTTGCTCTTTTTTGATGCTCTACATCCTGACGGATGTTCATCTCATCCAAAACAAACTTCCCATCCATTGTAATTTGTCCATTCATTCTTTGTGTGGTAACTTTGTTACCCACTGTGGAGTAGGAGCCCTTGTGTTGCTTAATAAAGGAGATCCTAGTGGGAGCAATAAGTGTAAGGACATCCAAATGGCAGTGGCCAACCCTCAGAGGATGCCATTTTTGTAACACTATTGCCTTGAAATATACTGATGTCCTTTAAGAAGCCTATGAGTTCAGCATTGGGGAAACAACTTGGAGACTCATTCATTTTGATCACTCCTAAAGAATAACCAATTTTACATTTGGGGTGGGTGGCACCAACATCCATTTGGGCCTTACAATATAATACCTAGGACAGATATCAAAATGAACCCTCAATTTCATTAGGACCCTAGAACACCATAAGAGCCCTTCTTGGAAGGGTGTCAGTAGGGGAGGGAATGTAGCCTGGGGAAGGGATTCTCTGAAGTATGGCCAGTTGCAGGAAGGAATTGTTCTTCTAGATGCTTCCTAATCTAGCAAATTATTCTGGCTAACCAGGTGCTGTGTTATCTTCCCAGGATCACAGAATCATGACTTGAGAACTGAAAGAAAGCTCAGAATGCATTTAGTCTAAGTACATAATTTTATAGTTGAGGAAACTGAGGCATAAATTGGTTGTGACTTCTTTTGAAAGCATAAGAAGTTGGATTTGATCTAACCAACCAAATAATTAATAAGCATACATTACACACAACAACATGCCAGACATTGGGATTACAAAGACAAAAAAATCAGGTTGTCTTGGACCTCAAAGAACTATTCTTCCAAGGGAAATGATATGGAGATATACCTAGAAGAGGCAAACTACATCCAAAATACAAAATGATGTTTCTGGGTCTCCTGACTCTCTCATGAACAGGGTCCCCAGGGTTCTCTCACCCCCAGAGACTGTTCTATTTACACCAAGGGATGATGGCTGATTCTATGATCCTGAAGAACTAAAAGTACTTTCACTGCCCCACTAAATGTCAGTAGCTTGGGTCAGAGCCCTGGTTCCCCAGTTCCAGTTATAGCCTGGGGAAGAGAACAGGAATCACCCAGCATGACCATCATTTTTAGAGACTGGGAACACATGCCATCCCCAATGGCTTTCTCCTCTCGTTTTCAGTGGTTTCACACCCCAATTGTATATTCTCTTATAAATGTCCACACTGAGATTTTGATGACTATTGTCACTCCAGGGGATAGATCTCAGTGGGAGTCGGGAGCAGGGAGAGGCAAAGATGCCATCAACCATTCGCCTTGTGGAAATGGCAGATAATTTATTGGGAAAATAACTAATTTGGCTGCATTTGGCAAAACAATCCCCTTGCTTCGCCTGGAAGCGCTGCAAGCATCTATTTCAAAAACTGGATCTGGCATAGTTTCTACAATAAAAATGGAGCTGCTCCGAGAAAGAAATATTTATCCCCACAAATGATTTCTTCCATCATGTCTGACTCTTTGTGACCCCATTTGGGGTTTTCTTGGCAAAGATACTGGAGTGCTCTGCTATTTCCTGCTCCACCTCATTTTACAGAAGAACTGAGGCATACAGGGTGAAATGACTTGCCCAGGGTCACATAGCAAATAAATGTCTAAAGCCAGATTTGAACTCAGGAAAAAAAGTCTTCCAGGACATGTGCTTTGTGCACTATGGTGCCACTTCACTGCCCCACAAATACTGGTCATGAATATATACCCAAACTAACTGGGAGGGATGCTACACTTGTGCTGCTTCTGTTGCTATTTGATTTTTTTCATGGACTGATGATTTTATTAAACAGTATCAGTTATGTTCTTTTATAGTTTGCCAGGCTTTTTTTTTTTTTTAAGTTAGATAGTTAGAACATCTACCAACAGAGCCAGGACTAAAAAGAGATGAATAGATGTGCATAAAAAATATTTGACTTCAAAAGCTCCCCATTACAAAGCTCCCCTGTCCCCCCACCCCACCCCACACTCACTTCCAAGGGGGGATGTTGCTGATGCAGACTCTGGTTTCTTGTCTTTACAGCCCCCACTGAGCCTTTGCTGTGTAAATTCGCAGACGGAGGGCAGAAGAAGCGTCAGAATCAAGGCAAATACACACAGAATGGAAGGCCGTGGCCAAGGGAAGGAGAGGTGAGTGGCCATTGGCGATCGATCGATCTTGGGGCAGGAGTTTGGCAGCAGCTGCCGGGCAGGTCAGCGTGGAAGACTTCAGGGACCGTGATAAAATCGGGTACTATGGGAGGAAACCCCGTAGCTTCAAAGAGGGTGAGGGAGCATGCCAATGTTAATGCGTTCAGGATAAAATTACATTAGGAGAAGTTTAGGGTCTGAGAATTAGCCTCAGTTCTGCCACACAGTGAACCCTCTGTCTCAAACTGACTTTGGTTCAGTGGGCATCAGCTAAAAGTTAATCAACAGGGGATTGTTCTGAGATGAGCTAAGTTTATGAAATAAGAGGGTAATTGTTGCAAGAAGTATTTCCAGCTAAAGTCAGCAATGGGCTCACTCTATACTGGATTTTTAAAAGATAAAATATGTAGAATATAGTATATATATCTAGATATGTACACACATATATAATTATATGATGTATGTATATATACACATATAGATTGGTTATATAGGTATATACTACATAGGCATTTGTTTATATGCATGTGCATCTATATATGTTTCTACAATATGTATATCTATATGTGTACATATGCATGTGTAACTTTATATAGACTATATAGTATATACATACAGATGTATAGCTACATAGTGAATACATAATGTATAAATATGCACACCTATGTGTATTCATATACAGATATGTATATATCTATATGTATATTTGTGTATACAGATATATTTTCTACCTATTCTATGTCTATATGTGTAAGATACACGCATGCATGTATACATATAGATATTGGTGTATGTTTTGTATGTGCATGAGCATATCTACATATGCGAATACACACGTGTGTATATAGATATAACAGAATCCATAATGCTCCACGAGAATTTCTGTATTCCTCTTGATTTCCCTAAAGGGATAAAGCCATTTAAGCATTTTTACATAGAGTAAAAACAACAATAATAGCAATAACTGTTATTTAATAATAATATTAGTTAGCACTTATTTAGTACCTTGAGGTTTGCAAAGCACCTTACAAATGTTATCTCCTTTTGTTTATATATTATTTTTACAGCGTGGTAAGGCTTGCAACACACCTAGCATACATAGCCTCCTTTGAGCCTCACATTAGCCCTGCAATTTAGGGACTTCCAGTCCTATTTTGCATATATTACAGGTGGTATAAAGGCCTTGGGGCCTGCCCTCTTCTATAATACTTCTTGTGCTGGAAACTAAGTACTCTCTCAGGCCTTTCTCTGTGCTAAGCATTGAACACAACCCCTCTTTCAAGAACTTCCCCACTGGTTCAGAACTAGGAAAGAGCTAAACTATCACTTACCTTGCCACAGCCCTTTAGACTTCATCTCCCCCATTTTGAATATGAGTTCCTTGGACAGCAGGAATTATCTAGATTTTCTTTTTCTTCTAAGTGGAGTTAGTATAGTGCCTTGCACACAGTTGGTATTTCTTTATCTGCTTTCTCACTTCATTCCATGGTAGATAAGAAAAAGATGAACTGAAATACCCATGATCATATCCCTAGTGGGTTTCAGGAGCAAGATTCAAACCTGGGTTTCCTTATGGACCTTATGGACCAAGTCCATTGGAGCAATGTTCCAAGACCATTTTATAAAGGGATTTCTGTTGTTATCATCCCTGAAATCACTGTCTATTCTATGCTTTTACTTTATTTTTTGAAAAAACAAACTTATGTCCAATCATTAATCATGTACAAGGAATAGTGTTCTAAGTCAATACTTAGCATTATTAGCATTTAATCCTAGAGAAAGATTTCATAAAGAAAGAAACAGTTTTAGAATTTTTCTCCCTAAAGCTATTTTTAACTCTCCATGAACATTGCCAGCTTTAAAAGTAGTTTCACGCAGGTCTCCATGCCCTTTATATGAGCCCCTAGCTATGTTTAGTGAGCGGATATTCTGTGAGACATTACCCTAGATGTGGACGATAATGTCTCCATTGAGTGTCTAAGGCAAAGAAAAAAAGCCAATTGGAAGCTTGCAATTTGTTCCCATTTTGGAATGGTGGTTTGTGCTACGTTCCAAACAAAATGTCCCACGTATTTATAGCACTCAGGCCAAGCGCACCAGCGTGGCAGCGGCGTGCACGTGAGACACTGCCATTGCTAGAGAAGACCCATTACCATGTGCTGTGCCAATGACCCAAGCCTTAGACGTCTTGTTTTGAAATATTATAGCTTAGCTGGGTAAAGAATCTGATGCCTGGGGAGTATCTCAAGGAGGAACCGATATTAAAGAGCATAACCAAGAATCTCTAAACATACATCCATGCGGCTAAGTGCTAATGATGTGAATTCCAGGCTGACTGTGAAGGCTGTAAACTTAAATATACACAAGGATATTTGCAACCAGGCATATCAAGTGGGCCTTGCTTTCTTGGAGATCAAATCAAAAAACAGCTAACAGTCAGGTTAGGACATGACCCTCTAACACGGTACAGAGCACCTTGGATTTGGGTTATCTATGATCAACTCCATATGTTCTCCCTACCATGAAAAATAAGATGAATAATATCTATACTATATACATTGTAAGATCATTGTTCATGGAAAATGTTATACAAATCTTAAAGGACCATGTAAATAGTTGTTATTACATTTTTATTATTATAATGTACCCTTCTTATCATGCCCTTGGCTGGGGAGAGAAGACCAAGTCCCTGAGCAATATGGGGGTTTTCATTTGATATTTTGACAAGTTCAGCGTGGTGTTAATTAATCACATCTTAAGCTACTATCTCCATACTTACTATGAGCATTTCAAAAGTGCTGACTCTGTTGATCAGGTAATTTAAGAACCCTCTTAATCAATTTTAATCAATTTCTAATTGTAGTCAAACCATATTCACTTGGATTCCTTCACTGGTTCAGAATCAGGAAAGACCTAAGCTACTGCTGACTTCACCACTGTCTTTTAGACATTGCTAAGCAAGTTAGGATAAAGGAGATATCAGAGAAAAGTCTAAACTCCTAATGAAAATATGCTATTTTCAATCATTCTTAAGCAATTTTTGGCACATTTATTATCCTATAATTAATCAGTATGGTTATTTGACACCATTCATTCTGAGTCATTAAACTGATTTCTAAGTATATGATTTTCATTATCATAGGGTTTGAGAATTGGAAGAAACTTACAGTTCTGGAGGTAGAAGGCAACTCAGAGGCCATTTAGTTCAATGCTCTCATTTTTCAGATGAGCAAAATGAAGCCCAGGGAGGTTAAATAAATAGTCAGAAGATTCACAGGTAGTTGATATTCAGCAAGTTTGATCTAGTTCTATAGAAGCCCTTCCTCACTCTCCCGGAGGGGTGGCTGTTAAACCTCTCCTGGAACATATTTGGTGATGGAGAAAAATACATTCTCTTTCAAAGCAGTCCATTCTATATCTGAAGAGTTCTCCTTATTCAAGCATGGCCTATCCACAATCAGAAGCTATCTTCCCAGTGGTCCTAGTTCGTCTCTGTGGAGCCATACAGAATAAAGCACATCTTTCTTTTACTTGAAAACACTTAAAATACTCAAACAAGCATCATCTAACACCTAATTCTTCTTTTCTGTATGCTCAATACCCCCAATTTCTTTAACTAGTCCTCATGACATTATTTTAATGATACTTAGCAACTCAACTGCATTACCTTTCTATGGACTAATTTACATAAATACACACATCAGCATATGTGTATATATATATGTTGTATACACACATGCATTATTATAATATATTCATGTGTGTTCCTATATTATATATTTCTGTGTGTCCATTGGTCACAAAATGTTACTTTTGCAAAGGAACAGATGAAGAAACTGAGTCCCAGAGAAGTGAATTCGCTTGCCAGATAAACCAAACTTAGTAAGTATGCGATCTAGGACCTGACCTAGATCTCATGACTAAATGAAATCTTCATTCCATTAGGCCATGCCATTTCCAATCATAAGCCATCTATGACTCAGGAGAGGTTCTTTAGGGATTGCTGTAGCTTAAAATGTCTTGATAAGGAGAAGCAGCTTGGTGGGAGTGGATAGCACACTGACCTCATAGATTACGACACCATCCTCTAGTATATCATGAACGTGTGACCCTGGGCAAATCACATATTGTTCCAGACAATTCTCCAAGATTATAATTTGCAGAGGAGGTTTTGACGTGCATTGGTAGAGGGAGATTTGATTTTTTTCCTTCCAGAGTTGCCTATACCAATGGAAGAACTAGTCAAGCCCCAAAACAATAACACTCATTATCTAATGGACAAACTTCTGGAAAGAAACCTATGTAGGCTGTTCCTTGTCACACAGAACTGAAGTCTGTCCATGTTGGGAAGCACTTACACTCCAGTGGCTTCTTGTGAGAGTCCATTGTGGCACTGTGGAATGTATTTGAAGATCTCTTTACATCTGAGTAGAGGATGAAGCAAAATGGCAAGAGTCTTGAGGCAGGGAGAGTAACCAACAGCCTATCGCAAGAGTCCAGGTGTAAAAGGGAAACGGGCAAATAGAAAAGGGGAATGGTGCCCCCAAATGATCTGAAACGGAAATCCACAGTTTTATAGAGAATACAGGCATGAGGTGATTACAGTGGCCTGCACCAAGATGGTGGCTGGGTGAGTTCAGAGAAGGGGAGGGATATGGGGATTTTGTGAAAAGAGAAACAGAGAATATTGGCAATGGGTTGGATAGATTGAATGATGGAAAGTGAAGAGACAAGGGAAGACACTAAGGTTTTGACTCTCAGTCACTGGGACACAACAGAAATAGGGAAATTCAAAGAGTGGCAAAAGACAATCACTCAACAAGCATTTATTAAGTGCTTACTGTGTTCTAGGAAGTGTGAGAAACACTGGATGCTCCTGCCCTTAAGAAGTTCACAAGTTAATAGAAGGGATAAAACATGTTTAAGATCACTTTATGTAAGACCTAATTTAAAAAAAATGTGAAAAGGAAGTGTCCTAATTAAATACTATCAGAAGTTAAAGGGAGAAATTATATTACTGAGACTTATAAAGGATTATACATGTATGCATACAACACACCCACATATATATATATATATATATATATATATATATATATAGTTATATAAATTATTGGGGAACTAGGCTGGGTTTAGCTAAATTATTGGTACTTTTAAATTAATGGCTATTGCACCAGTTTAGGTAGTAAGTATTTATTAAAATGTATTAAATATTAGTGAACAACTGACTGAGTAGCATTTCCCTAACTTCTTCATTAGTCGCAGGCTTACAGGCCTAATCAATTACATACCCAGCATATTTGGTCAAGAGAGAGAGGAGAGGGCATGGGACAAGTTCAAGAGAGTACCAGGCAGAAAAGAAAGGAAGCCTCCTGTGGTCTAGTCCTCCTCCTCCTCCTGATAGAGGTGGCTCCTTACCTACTGATCAAAGCCAATTGGTCAATGTCTTTCAATTCCATTGATTGATGTGACTTGAAGGTGGCCCATATTAAAATGAGCTCTACCATGATGACATCAAGGTCTAGTGGAAGACAGACCCTAAGGAGCAAGGGCACATTCTAATAGGTGTGGTTTTAATCTCTTTACTTTACTGAACTAGTTAAAGTCTTATCTCTATTCTACATTTGGGCTGGTTCTGAAAGAGAGTAGCTAAGATTCCTGAACTAAATTTTTGAGTGGGAGGGAGAAAGCCAAGCAAAGACTGGGTCCCTCCTGGGTCTGCCCCCCCAGATCCATTATTAGTAATTATTTTCTCACAATATATATTAATAAAGGGTTCATGGAGAAGAGTTGCCCTTAAGGATAGCTATGCATACATGTGTGTATGTCTATCTATATACACATACATACATGCATCACATGTGTTTATTGCATTGTGTACACAAATATAATACAGCCATATAATATATGTATATGTGTATATAGTGGGGGGGGGTGTATATAAGGTAGATTCGGGGGCAGAGTAGGGTGAGGAGGAAATTATTCCAGGAATGGGGATGACCAAAAGCATGACACTAAATGTGAGCAGGAGGAAAATTCAGCACAAGTTTTTGTCCAGTTTGTCTGAAATATAGATGATGTGAATTTACTCTCAAATGATAGTTGAAAACAGATTGTCGATTGCCTTAAAGATTGCCAGAGATAAGGGGTTTTACTATGTTCACTAGGCAATGGGGAAGATTCACGAGCAGGAAGCCGAGCAATTAGAGTTCTGCAGGATGAAAATGACTCAGCCTCAGTGTAAAGAATGCTTGGAAGGAGAGAGAGATGAGAAGCAGAAAACCTAGTTATGAGTCTATTTTAGCAGTGTGCATGAGGGGAAATGAGGGTCTAAGCCACGGTGACTGCTGTGAAAAGCAAAAAAAAAAAAAAAAAAAGAGAGAGAGAGAAAGAGAAAGAACTTGAGATACACTGTGGAGGAAGAATTCATTGAATCGGTTACTGATTAAAGTCACTTCATCTCCCCTGGTTTCAGTTTCCTCATTTGTGCAATAAGGATATTAAACTAAATTACCTCTAATGTCTCTTCCTTCTTTAAGTCTATGGTTCTATATGAGGATGAAGGATAAGGCAGCATCAAGAGACACCTTAGATGTTTTGAACCTAGAAGACTGGGAAGTGGTAGGGCCAATACCTTAAGTGTAGAAGTTAAGGAAGGGATGATAGAGGTTGGAGGTGGGATGATGAATTTCTTTGGAGACATGTTGAATTTGAATTGTCACCAGGATGCTCAGATATTGCATCTGCTAGAAAATTATAAATGTGAGGGGCAGCTAGGTGGTGCAGTGGAATAGAGCACTTGGCTCTGGATTCAGGAGGACCTGAATTCAAATCAGACCTCAGACACTTGACACTTACTTGCTGCGTGACCCTAGGCAAGTCACTTAACTCCAATTGCCTTACCAAAAAAAAAAAGGAAAAGAAAATGAAAATTATAAATATGAGATGGGGATATATAAATTTTGGAGTTTCCCGAGAATCATTGATAATTGAAATTATGGGAATGGATGAAATTTTCAAAGAGTAAATGGAGAAAATTTACAAGCTAGTGAACTGTAAGCAAATGACATATGATGGGGAAAGGGCTTTTGGGTTCTTCATCCTGAATAATTGGCACCCTTTGTTATAGAGGAAGTGTGGTATAATGGACTTGGGCAAGAGATATGGGTTCCAGTGCCATCTCTGACTTGTAGCAACTGTCATCCCCCAAGTCACTTTACCTCTCTAAGCCTCAGTTTGTTCATCAGTAAGATGGAGATAAAATTCAGGTACTTGTCATGCATTGTTAAAAGGGAAGTGCTTTACTTACCTTAAAATACTACTGAAATATAAAATATGATTGCTGTCAATAATGATTATGGTATTTTCTCTCAGGTATAGAATGCAGAGGTTACATTATGGTGTTTCTGTAAATACCACCACTATGCTACTGCAATCACCAACTGTACCCCCCCCCAAAAAAAACCACCCAAGGATACATCCAACTCTATACCTAGACAGAATGTGCCACAAGGTGTCATTTCATCTGCATCTGAATCAAGCTACATCCACCCCACTTTGAATATCATGCTGCATGTGATGATGTCAAAGCATTGATACCCATGTCCTTTGGGGAAATGGGGTTTCTATATTATATGGATTGTAAGACTCAGTTGATACATTGGCTGGTTTTGCTAGATTGCTTTCCCTTTTCCCTCTCCTTTTATTTTATTCTTTGTATTCTATGTATTTCAATACATAGGAGAAGAGATCAGGGTGTATTTGGAAATGGTGATCATATAAAAACAAAAGACACAGTTAAGATTTTGTTTAAATGAGGATAGCATTATCTCTGCCACCCCAGTGTCTGTCTGTCTCTGTCTCTCTGTGTCTGTGTCTACCTCTTTCTCTCTCTCTCTCTCTCTCTCTCTCTCTCTCTCTCTCTCTCTCTCTCTCTCTCTCTCTCTCTCTCTCTCTCTCTCTCTCTCTCTCTCTCTCGGCAATTGGGGTTAAGTGACTTGCCCAGCACAGCTGGTAAGTGTCAAATGTCTGAGGCTGGATTTAAACTCAGGTCCTCCTGAATCCAGGGCCGGTGCTCTATCCACTGCACCACTTAGCTGCCCCTGCAATGTCTCTTAAATAGTCATTAAACAATGTTTGCCTAGTATCCCCAAATAGGAAGGTGGTGTTATTGTTTGTTTTGTTTTGTTTTATTTTGTTTTTCCCTAAATAAGCAGATACCTGAGATCTCCATATTATCAGGTCTGGTTCAGGTAAATGCCAGGTAGATTGTTGACTGAATGGAATTCACCATTTTTTAAAAAAAAGAAGCCTAATATTACATTTGCCAACTTAAATTAAATAGTACACCTTCTTATTATTGTTATTGTTTAATCATGTCCAGCTCTTTGTGACTCCATTTGGGGTTTTCTTGCCAGAGATATTGGACTGGTTTTCCATTTTCTTCTCCAGCTCATCTTACAGATGAGGAAAGTGAAGCAAACAGGATGAAGTGACTTGCCCAGGGTCACACAGCTAGGAAGAATCTGAAGTCACATTTGAACTCAAGTCTTCCTGACTCCAGGCCCAGTGCTCTATCCAGTGTGTCACCCAAAGTGCACCTTGTTTTTATTCAAATAAAGTCATTCTTGTGGTTTTATCTTATTCTGTTATAACCATGTTGGATGACAAGAAAGAATGCCCAGGCCTTTTCTGTAGCCAGTAGAACAAATGGGAATTTGTAATTCATTCTAAGGAGGGGGGGGTGGCTAAGGGGCTTTTGTGCTTTCTGCTTTTGAATAGAATGAAAAGTGCTAAAGTCAAGTGATAGAGATCTGATCCTTGCTTTGAGCTTCCAGCATGACACTTATTGTGAAATGCTGGAAATCAGAGAAACGAATCAGGTGTGATTGGATTCAGAAGTCTGCAGTGGTCTCTAGAAAGTCCTTGAAATCACTGTTGTAAATGTAAGTAAGCCCCACTGACCACAATGTCTTAGTTGGGAATGAGACTCCCAAGAAATAACCCAGTTCTGTGCCAGATGGTTAGCATGTAGGCAAAGATGGCAGAGCAGAAGGTAGAGACATGAGGGCAAGGTCTTGGACAATGGGCTGAAGGAATGGAGACATTTTGTTATGAAAAACAAATCCATGCATTTTGCCATTTTCATATTTGAAAGTTTGAGTTTGAATCAATTTAAAGGCAATGAATGACAAAACATTATGTATATATGCATATGCATATAGATGTATTTTTTCCTCTGATGCTCCAATATTTGCCTCCCTTCCTAATGGAAACATTTAACAAGTTTGATCTTTATAGTCTGGTTTTATAAAGAAAAAAACTAATGGAAATAATATAATAACATTTATAAACAAAATAAAATATCCAAAGAATAGTTTATAGATCCTATCTAGGAGAAAATTGAATTTGTGACATGAGCTGAAGTCCAGGTATATTGAGGTGAAAAAGCTTTTTTTCTGATAGAAGAGTGATTTTTAAGCAAGAAGGGATGACATATATCCCGAAGACATTTTACAGAAATATATTTTTAATTGCCATAGACTCATTTGGTTGAGCAGCCCTGCGGGTATTGCATTTAAGTAATGAACCTCAAATTTTCTTAAGATAGTAGGGGCTATTAATTCAGTCTTACTTCAGACAAGTAAACTGAAATGCTCTGAATACTGCCTGATGTTCTGGGGTCTCAGGTCAGACATCAATGCTTTGCTCTTACTGCTAACCCAAATCATTTTTGACAATGGCTAAGATCGGTGAACCATATGGAATTGATTCAGGAAGATTGTTTACTAGATCCATTCTTACCCTCATAAAATCTGGGTACCCAAGGAGATAGTCACAGGTGATCATTCGGCCTCTGCTATTCACAGGGGAAATCCTCAGTCTTCCTAGGCAGCTCACTACCCTTTGGGACAAATGTGGGTTTTCTTTACCCAGAGCCAAATCTACCCATATCTTTATCTTCCACCCATGGCTTTTAGTTCTTCCCTCTAGGGCCAAGCAGAACACTGATCTTCCTCCTCCAGATTAACCTTCAAATGCTTGAAGAAGGTACCTCACATGCTCCATCCTATGCCCTCCAAGAGGTTTTCTCTTCTCCAAATTAAACGTCCAAGTTACTTCAAATGATATCAAATGATAGCCCTTGGGTGCTAGGTACACAATGTAATATCTAAAATGTGTCACCCAGAATTAGCCATAATACTACAGCTATAGGATGACAAGAGCAGAATACAGTAGGATTATCATCATCCTAGGTCCCAGTTACTCCCTCTCCCTTAATCACATGAGGTTTCTTGGCTGCTATGTTTATTCACGTCAATCTTGGGATAAAGTTGTCAACAAGCATTTATTAAGTGCCATCTATATGCAAGGCACTTACTATATGCTGAGAATACAAAGACAGACAATAATAATTAATGCTGCTGCTGATGATGATAAATTATGCCTGCCCTCAAGAAGCTCCCAGTTAATGGGGAAGACTAAAACCTCAATTTTTTAAAAAAATGTAAATTGTGAATTTAGTAATTACCAACAAACATAAATATTTCAATATATGATGAATAAGAGAAAGGATTGCATAAGAAACTGAGTTTCTGTTTCTACATTTTTTCTTCGATAACATATAGGTATATGTATGTGTGTCTATAGACACACACACACACACACACACATATATATGTATACGATAGCTAGCTATCTCTACAAGAGATTCCAAAAGTCTTAATGCAGTTTTAAATTATTAAGGCCCACATATATGTATGTCTTCATGTATATAGAGTATGTATGGGTATATATTTGTGTGCATTTGTATATGGATTACTTCTTGGTGCAGTGGAGAGCATTAACCTCAGGCCAAGAAGAGATAGGTCCAAGTCCCCAATACATTCCTACCTTCCCTGGCTGCCTTCTAGGCACATCCCAACTTCTACATCCTCCATGAGGTATTTCTTGATTTCCACTGGTCTTACTCTGTTCTCCTCACTGAAATCATTGCATTTATTTTTTATTCTTTTTCAATTAACAAATTCGCTCTCTCAACCTCCACCCCGTCCCAACTCCCTTGCCCCCTCAAAAAAAAAAGGAAAAAAAAAAACCCCAACACTACTAGGAGCTAGTATTTGGACTGCCAGTCCAAGCCAAACAAATTCCTTTAGCATTTATTTTGCATTTTGTTTTCTGTGTACCATGAGACAGTGAGGTGTGTGATGAATAGATTGCCAGTCTGAAAAATAGGAAGACCTGGGTACAAGGTGAACTCATTTTAGTTTTTACTGTCATAGACAATTCTTAGACTCTAAGCTTCAGAGAAGGTTTTGACACTGTCCTGCTTTGTGAAAATCTTTTCACTTAGAGTTTCCTGTACCACTGATACTACAGGTACAGTGCTTAATGTACACACACACACACACACACACACACACACACACACACACACACAAATAGGCTGTACAGCACATTGGAATTGGAATCAGGAAGACCTGTGTTTGAATCCTGCCTCAGACAGTTATAAGTGAATGACCCCTGGCCAATCTTTTAATGCTTTTCAGTCTCAGCTTCCTTAACTGTAAAATGAGAGTAACAAGAGTACCTACTGGGCAGCTAGGTGGCACAGTGGATAAAGCACAGGCCCTGCATTCAGGAGGACCTGAGGTCAAATCCAGCCTCAGACACTTGTCACTTAATAGCTGTGTGACCCTGGGCAAGTCACTTAACCCTCATTGCCCTACAAAAAAACAAAAACAAAAAACAAGAATACCTACCTCCCAGGATTATTGTATAGATCAAATGAGACTTAATATGTAACTTTGTAAAGGCTGACTATTATTATATATGTAGTTATGAACATGCATGTATACAGATGTATTTAGTTTGATAAGACAGTAACAAAATTATAATAAAATTTCAGACCTTGTTCAGATGATTACAATTTAGCTTTAACTAGTTGCAAACCATAACCAAGTTCCTTAAGTAGCCTGAGCCTCACTTTCTTCATCTGTAAAATAAGGAATCTCACCTCAGTGACCTCCGAGTTTCCTTCCAATCCTACAGTTCTTTGTCCCCATGTGTTTTTTCATACTTGAAATCAACACGCTTTTTGGCAGTGGGTGAGAAATCTTTCTGGGTCACAATAGTTTGTAACTAGTCTCCCATTCCAGTCTCCTATTAATAAAAATTTATGTTGTCAGCAGGAGACGTGAAGGGTATGCCAATAGGCAGAGGTCAGGTAGGAAAATGGGATTTCTCAGTCTGTTAGCCAGTCAATAGCTCTGTTCCTGTGTGTGTTCGTGTGTGTTTGTGAGTGTATGGGGGGAGGTGTTACAAGTCTCCAGCCTCCCTCTGCCCCTCACTTCAGATGAAGCCATTTGGCTAGTAATGATTATCAGGCTGGCATAGGACTAGTTTATGACTCAGTTACTCATTTCCATTGAGGCTCCCAAGGCAGCAGGTAGCATTTAACCATGTTCCCCAACACAGCCTTCAGGACAAGCACCCTTTACATCCAAACAAGTCATCATCTCTACTTGGGGCAGGAGTTTCCAGATCTTTCTGAAGATGAGCATTTTCAACGCCACCTGCAGCACTGCGGTCCCCTTGGCCATAGTCATATGCATGATGAGAAGCAGTGGATAAAACGCTGGAGTTCAGAAAGCTTGGACAAACTGCCTCAGTTTCCTCCTCTGTAAAATGAGGAAATTAGCTTAGGAAGCCTCTAAGATCCCTTCCAGGGCAAGCATTACTATATCACTGATCTCATGATCATAGTCACCCTCCAACATTTACTGTATAATAGTAGCTAACATTTGCATAGCTCTTATTTCAGGCCAGGCACTGTGTTTCTTAACTCATTTGATCCTGCCAACAATACTGCGAGGTAGCTACTATTATAACCTCCATTTTATAGATGAGGAAGCTCAGTTAGACAGAGGTTAAGTGATTTTCCCAGGGTTTCAGGGCTTGTGTCTGAGGCTGGATTTGAATTCAGGTCTTCGTGGCTCCTGGCCTAGTGTTCTATCTACTGTAACCCCCAAATAATCCAAAGAGACCATCCCTACCCTCAAGGAGCTTTTTCTTTTTTGTTTGTTTGTTTGTTTGTTTGTTTGTTTGCGGGGCAATGGGGTTTAAGTGACTTGCCCAGGGTCACACAGCTAGTAAGTGTCAAGTGTCTGAGGCCGGATTTGAACTCTGGAACTCCTGAATCCAGGGCCAGTACTTTATCCACTGCGCCACCTAGCTGCCCCCCTCAAGGAGCTTTTAATCTAATGGGCCACAAATTCAAAATAAGATGCTGCTTGGATTTCTGTTACCTCCTATTTGTTTTGGTGTTTTTAGAGACAGGTAAGAACCCAACAGATTTGAAAGTAAATCGAGAGCATTATTTTACTTTCTCTTCAATCCCATCCATCAATCACTTTGTTTAAGCATCTTACACAAGGTGCTATGGATACTAAGACAAAATGAAAAAGTCCTTGAATTAAAGGAACATACACTCCACCAAGGTAAATACAACATTTAGATAGATAATTACAAAATATGTTGAGGAGAGAAGCACCACCAACTAGGGATGTCAGGAAAGGATCCCCATAGGAAGTGCCACCTAAACTCAGGCTTAAAGGAAACTCAAGATCTGAGAGGTAGAAGAGAAGAAGAAGGACATTCTAGTCATATGGAGCAGCTAATGCAAAGAACTGGAGGAAGAAGATGGAATCCTGAGTTCAAGAAGCAGCAGGTATGCTGGATAAAAACAATCATGCTTGAGAAGAAAGTGGGCGGCATATGGAGAAATAAAAGGCCCTTAAAAGCAAAATATTAGGATTTATCAACTAAATTGTATAATGCTTCCCTTACCACACTCCTCAGTTCAGCCTAACTCTCAGCACTCCATCTTCCATCTCTATTGGATGTTGTTCAAGGCAGGAATGTCGTTACTCATCACCTGCAGCTCTTAGAAACCTTTGTTCCCAAGGGGCAGCTAGGTGGTGCAGTGGATAAAGCAACAGCCCTGGATTCAGGAGTACCTGAGTTCAAATTCGACCTCAGACAGTTGATTCTTACTAGCTGTGTGACCATGAACAAGTCACTTAACCCTCACTGCCACGCCGCCCCCAAATCCTTTGTTCCCTTCATAATTGAACTCAATAGATACCTTCTACACAAAGCCTTTCCTCACACATATTCACATCAACTTCTATCACCCTCTCCCCCAATTTACCTTGTATTTATTATGTACACATGTGGTCCCCCCCCCCCACCGCCATAGAATCTAAGCTCCCTGGAGACAGAGTCTGTTAATTTCTTTTAATCTTTTCATCTCCAGCATCTAGCTCAGTGTCTGGCAGATAGTAAGCACTTAATAAATGCTTGTTTCTTGATTGATTCCAGGCTCCATAGGTTCCTGTGGCTAAAAAAGGTATCCCTTCATGGTTAACCTTGTCTGAAAACAGACCTTTATGAACTTAGAGAGGTTGACAGAAAATAGAATGTCCACCTTCTCAGCTGGCATATTACCTGTGAGCACAATGGAAAGACCACAACATTTAGAGACAATGGACTTGGGTTCAAACCCCACGTGTGCTTCTTCTTATCTCAATTACCTTGGTTAAGTCACTTTATTTCTCTTGTCCTCAGTTTCCTCATCTAGCATAATGAAGAGTTGGATCAGATGGCATTTAAGGTCCCAGTTCAAAAATCTGTTTTCCCATAAATTGTGCTCTACTAATATAGCCTTTGACAACCTAAGGTCTGTCTGTCTATCTGTCTGTCTTTATGTATGTATGTCTCTCTCTGTCTCTCTGTCTTTTTCTCTCTCTGTCTCTGTCTCTGTCTCTCTCTCTCTCTCTCTCTCTCTCTCACACACACACACACACACACACACACACATACACATACACACACACCACAATGAGGCATATAAAATGAACTTTAGAATAGCAAAGTATACAATTTGAATTTCCCTACAAGGAAAGCTGAGCTCTCTAGGCTCAATGCTTTGGAATTGCCATTCTGGAGAAGACTGAGAATAAGGAGATCAAATTAGTTAATATTTAAAGAAATTAATTCAGTCTATTCACTGGAAGGTCAAATACTGAAGCTAAAATACTTTAGCTATATAATGGGAAGACAAGACTCATTGGAAAAGCCCCTGATGTTGAGAAAGATTGAAGGCAAGAAGAAAGAGGATGGCAGAAGATGAAATGGGTAGATAATGCCAAGGAAGCAACAAAAATGAGTTTGGACAGACTTTGGGAGATAGTGGAGGACAGACGGGCCATGTGTGCTATGGTCCATGGGGTGACAAAAAGTTGGACACAATTGAACAAATGAACAACAACAATAGTAGTTTAGAAATGGAGCAAGAATGGCAAATCAGTAGTCCATGCAGTTTGGATGAACACAATTCTAAGAAAGCTGAATGGGTTATATGATCTGGTTTAGCTTTAAGGACTAAAGAGACAGGCTGCAGCTGTTTGGGCCCCAAAGGCTATATTACAGCTTAGAATAAATTAGTCAGGATGCTCCCCCCACCCCTGCCCTTTTTCTCCCTCAAAAACAAAGAAACAAAAACCTCACATAACAATTTTTAACAATTATGCCTTGGAAGTTGTTGTGTGTACCTTTTCAGTCTTGATTTACAACTGAGATCAGACACATAACCACTTAGGCATTGAGTGACTATTCATCCTAAATAGGTGGAAGAATTTCCAGTTTGTCCTGTCTCCAAAAGTGTTGTTATGGTGAGACTCTTGTCCCCTCCTGCAATGCCAAGTAGCTCAGATGGACTGAAATTCAGATAAGCATTTAGGCTTCTGAAAACTACTAGAAAATTAACCTCCAGGTTTTCCTAGCAACTGTTGTGACCTCAAATCCTTTGGCTTTGCCTAGATTTTTCCATAGACCCACGAATTGCCAATTTTTCTTTGTATGCTTAGCTTTTCAGAAAACACATTTTTTTAATTGAAAGCCAGAATTAGTATGTGTTTCTCAGAGCCAAAATATCCTGGTTTCCTTGGTTCCTGATCTTCCATTTCAGCCAAGCTTTTCCCATTGTCTTGAAATTACTTTTTAACAAAGTAATAAAACTTAAGTTTTAAAGGAAAGCTTTGAGCTCAGTGTGCTTTCCTGCAGAAACAGGGACTTGTTTTTATAAACCATTTCTTTAATAGCTGTAAAGCCTCTAGGTGTTTTAATATAGTTTGGCTTTGAAATATAGTACTTTCACATTTAGAGTCAAGTGCTTACCAACTCATAAAGGATTATCTGGCCTATGTTAACTGACTGCCATCTTAGCCCTGTCTCTTCTACCTCTAAGTGCCCTAGTCACAAGTCACTTTTGATCTCTGGGCCTCAGTTTCCTCATTTGTAAAATGAGGGGTTTTAAGCAATCACCTCTAAGTTTCCTTCTAGCCCTGGATCAGTGGCTTCAGAATTTGCAGACCATATTATCTGGGAGAACCTCCCAAAGAAGTACTGATAAAAAGACAAGAAATCAAGAGGAGAAGGGGTGGTTGCAAGATTTCTAGATGTCCTGAACAAGATGATGCTACTGTCAAAAGAATTAGGGTATCTAGTGTGTTATTTCAGGGGAAGAAGGATAGCCTTAATTATTGGCCTATTTCTTTTGGCAATTAATTTATTTTCCTAAAATGTGTTAATGAGAACATTAAGTGACATGTCACATCGTGTGTTAATGAGAAGTCCTGTATAGAATTCTTCATTCTTGAATCCTTTCCAGTCATCAGATAACCTTCAAATAAATTATTCCAGGTTGGAAACTCATCCTTGGCTTGTAGCAGGATATCTAGCGTGATAGGAAGCATAGAGGACACAGGAATTTTCTATTCCTGGTCTTATATTTGACTGGTATTTTCTCCCAACTTTTCCCAGTTTATCTGCCCACTTTAAACTTTAGCTTCCTACTCAACATACACATAATGATATGATACTCTGGGTGTAATATCAGGAACTTTGGTAGAGTATTGTAAAATACGGAGAGTAAAGACTCTGTTATCCCTGTGACTACAGCAAAATGGCCTTTGGCTGGCTGAAGGACTTAGAAGCTTCTCATTCACAATACCTCTTATCTACAGCTTTTCAATTACCAGTGAGATTCACAGCCTTAGTTGAAAATAGGTCTTCTGAACCAAATAATGGCTATCTCAGTATCAGTCGGGAAGGGGAAGAGGAAAGGAATAAGCATTTATATAGCATCTACTACATGCCAGCCACTGTGCTAAGTGCTTTACAAACCTCTCTCTTTATGAAATTTATTCTTAATTTGTAGCATTCTTTTCTTTTTAAATTGTGAGTTCCCGATTTTATCCTTCCTTCCCACTCCTCCCCCACCCCTAAGAAGCGAAATATGTCAATAGTGTGTGAAGTCATGCAAAATACTTCCATATTAGCCATATCATAAAAGGAAGGAAGGAAGGAAGGAAGGAAGGAAGGAAGGAAGGAAGGAAGGAAGGAAGGAAGGAAGGAAGGAAGGAAGGAAGGAAGGAAGGAAGGAAGGAAGGAAGGAAGGAAGGAAGGAAGGAAGGATAAAAGGTAAGTCAGAAAAGAAAGAAAGAATAACAAATGAACAACAATGATAGTAGGAGTGCAAAATTATGTATGGACAGTGGAGTTTCTAATCAGCACCAGCTGTACCCAATCCCAACAAAGGGCCCCCTTAATCTCTTTCTGGTCATTTGTCTGATGATGTGCATTTTATACAAACGTATATAAGGTGAGTGTGTTTTGTACACAATATATATGCATATGTTTTATATACACATTTAACTATTATATACCAATGGGAAACCCCAAATCACATTTATTTAGGAATGAAGTCTTGTATTAGTATTGAGTAAAGTAATTTTACCAAATTATCTTTCAGTTTTGTTGATGGCTTTAAATGCCAAATGTTTTGTGTGACTACTCACCCAACAATTGCAGAATTAAATACTTTCCATCTGACTTGACCAAATGATCTCTCACTGCTCCCGTTCCCATTAACGAAGGAAACAGATAGACTGAAGCCAAGGTCCAACTGTTCATTGGCTGAACAAAGCTAAGAAGTGCATTTGCCTTCATAGACCTACCTCAATGAAGAAGGTTCTCTCCGGAGCTCTTAGATTACTCTTATTATAATCATTAGCATTAATCTTAGCACCCAAGTGCATTTAGGATTCTTCAAATTATTTAGCTCGTATTTCGTAGGAGCTAAACATTTGAGAATGATATTGAAATTATTCTCTTCATTGGACTAGGAGGAAGATGGACCATTTCCATGGTTAAAAAATAAAAATGAGAAAAACATATGGGATGCCCTAAGAACTTAGTGAATCACTCTTTTTGAGACCACCTGTGATTCATGTGTCTCAGCATATTTCCATGCCTATGTTGTCATTATTACTATTCTCTGGTCCATTCATTAAAATATTCCCAGAAGTGTGTAGGGAGAAGAGAATACCATATCTCTATGCTTTCTTAGAATCATAGAATTCTTTCTCTAAACCAAAAGGAAGGTTTAGGAGATTATGGTAGAATCCAACCTACTTTAAGCTGGCAAACTCTTTAGTTACTACATGAGGATTCTCGCCATACCTTCCCCACCTCCCACTATTCACTATAAAAAAGTAGTAGGTTTTGCTTTAAAAGCAATTGGGGGCAGCTAAGTGGGAAAGTGGAAAAGCACCCGCCCTGGATTGAGGAGAACCTGAGTTCAAATCTGGCCTCAGAGACTTGACACTTACTAGCTGTGTGACCCTAAGCAACTTACTTAACCCTTATTGTCCCACCAAAAAAAAAAAAAATAATAAATAAATAAAGCAATTGGTTTAAAAATGGTGCTTGAAATGGAGAATTGTGAACAACTATTTATTTCTTCAATTTACATGTGTAAGTAAAGAGTACTAAAATTTACTTTTTATGTAGATGGAATGTTTCCCCAGCAAGTCTCCTTGAAGGATGAATACTTCTTCACTTTTGCCCTTGTGACCTCAGCACTTAGCACAAGTGCTTTGGGCATAGAATGTACTTAATAAATATGTGTTGAATTGAAATGAAATAAGCAGAGAGTAGTTAGCTGGCCTCAATTTAGATTCCAAAGAACAGTCTCAGAATGTCCCTAGGTATATAATTGGCCAATTGTATGGGAAATGCAATGCCCATGCAAGTCAGGATCCAAGGCACCACCCAAGCTTGATTCAGAAGGTAGTCAGTACATGGCAAACTGGACAAAAGTATAAAAGATTAGGCTATCCACTGATCAAACTAGAGGATCACTAATTTCCTCACCTATAAAATTTGGGACCAATGAGGTTAAAGATCAAGCAGAAGATGGAATCTTTACTACAATGACAACAAGCTTTGTTCGCTGCCAAGGCTCCTGGTAGTCTGGAAGAACATCAGAAGTAGCCCGTAGAATCATGTAGCAAGGATATCCCGCATCAACTGATTTCAAGGATTGAGAATAGTTAGCCTGAATATCTAACATGAGGTATGGGGGAGGGGCACAGGTAGGTCACAATATGGCAGGTATGATAGCTATCTAGAAGTATTTAGAGGGCTTTCTTCTAGAAGACTGATTAGACTTCTGATTATCTAACTAGGGGAATAGCACCAAAAATGGAAAGTACACTAAACACTAAAAATGAGAGCTATTCCAAAGTAAAATGGGCTTAGTGATTCCACTGGGCTGCCTGAAAAGGTGGTGAATCCCCACCTCCCCAGAGATAGTCAAACAGAGGCTTTACTTATCTCTTAGTTTGTTTTAGTAGGGACTACTTTCTTTTATGAGTGGGTCTAGGTGGCCAGTGAGATTTCCTTCTGACTCTGAGATTCTATTTAAAAATAATAGGTTTAAAAATTAGTACTTGAAATGTAAACTGAGTACAATTATTTGTATTTACCAGTACTTAGCACAGTGTCTAGCACATAGTAGGACCTTGATAAATACTTATTGACTTGACCCTAACAATTCCAACAAGCTATTCAAAAGTAGAATGGGTTCCTCCTCACTAATGGTATGGATAAAGTACTGGGCTTGGAGTCAGGAAAACTTGGGTTCAAATCCCATCCCACGTAACTTTTCTGTGCTTCAGTTTCCTCCTCTGTAAGATGAAGGTGTTGGACTCCGTGGCCTCTTCCACCATCTAACTCTATGATCCTCTGCTTTTCAGGCAAAGACTGGATAGATGGATGACTTTGTGAATAGATTGTGAAAGGGATTCTTTTCTGGAGAATGGTTGCATTAGATGGTCTCTGAGATCCCTTCAGAGCATGAAATTCTGCCATTCTGTAATACTGGGAGAGCTGCCTTTCTAAGCAGCAGAGAATACAGTGGTTATTTCCTTCCTCCATCATTTCTTGATGTCTTGATAGCCAAAACCTAAACCTTTGTCACCTCTCATACATCTACAAGTTAAGAAAAGGACACACACACACACACACACACACACACACACACACACTTTTAACCCATCCTAACATCCAACCCTAAACATCCTCTATGCTCAGAAAACTGAAGTTGAATTTATGGAAAACAATATTGTGCCTAGCACTCATTCAAGGAAAGAGGATTAAAAATCACTTTTCTCTATATGCACTGTGACAGTTTCACTTTGTTCCAAGTGATTTTCCTCTTTGTGAGACACTGGAGTTTGTAAACAAGCTATAATGCTTGGTAATTACAGAGCAGTGATTTCATGGCAACAGCTCAAGGTAGAGAGGGATAAACAGGGTACAAAAATCCATTTCCTCCATACTTTCCCAAGAAGACACAATAAGGAAATCAGACAAAATCCGTGTTAAGATCATGTTAAGATTATAAATTAAAATCAAAGCCATATTATACATGAAGCTCAACCCAGCAACATGTAAAGCAAAGCATCAAAAATTAGTGTCTGATCACACCCTCTAGCACATGCCTGTTTTGTCCCAGATCTGACCACCTAATCGGTCACCATCAACTCTGGCTACTTAAAGAAAACATTTAGAAAGGATTAGCATGTGCCTTTAAGCAAGTTGTTTAACTCAGTTTAAGGTAGGGACTCCAGTCTTCTCAAATGACCTTCCTGCCTCTGAAACCCCCACTGCCTGTGGGAGGTTGGGTAAGAGGCTTATCTGCTCTGGGCCTCAGTTTCTTCACTTGCAAAATGAAGGGCTTGTATTAGAATAACCCTAGGGTTGCGGGGCAGCTAGGTGGCACAGTGGATAGAGCACTGGCCCTGGAGTCAGGAGTACCTGAGTTCAAATCTGGCCTCAGGCACTTAATACTTACTAGCTTTGTGACCTTGGGCAAGTCACTTAACCCCAATTGCCTCACTTAAACAAAAATAATAAGAATAGCCCTAGGGTCCCTTTGAGCTCAAGATCTAGGATCCTCTAATTCAGTTTGCCCTATCACCATTAATGGGAGTACATCCTTCAAAGATGTAGCTTGTAGCTGATCATGGGCCGCTAGATGTCGCCATAGTGGATAGAGCACTGGGCCTGAAGCCTGGAAAATTCATCTTCATGAGCTCAAATCCATCCAGCCTCAGACACTTCCTAGCTATGTGACCCTGGGCGGGTCACTTAGCCCTATTTACCTCAGTTTCCTCATCTGTAAAATGAGCTGAAGAAGGAAATGGCTAACTCTTCGAGTATCTCTCCGGAGAAACCCCCAAATGGAGTTAATTAATCAGACATAACTGAAAATGACTGAATAACAATAACATAGTTGATCCTTGCCTGACTGTCCTGGGCCACTTACATACGCATCCACATCAACCTATAACATGGGGTCCACTCAATTTTCCGGGAGCCTTCCTGTAGCTTTTGACATTAAACTGATACTGATGGATTGACATTAGCGTTCTCCCAGTGCATTTTTCTTCCCTCCTCATTCTCTTTACAGTTAGTCTCTGTCTTTCTGTCTCTCTCTATGTGTGTGTACATATATGTATATGTGCATGTATAAATACACACACATATTATAAAGACATATATACACATACACAGACTTTTCCCCCCTCATTAGAATGCAAGCTTCTTGAGAGCAGAGACTGCTTTGCTCTTTGTATTTGTATAGCATTGTGCGTGGAGCATAATGGGCACTTCAAAAATACTTATTGACCAATTAATTGATTATAAAGGTTTTTGTATATACAAGGGTTCTCAAAAGTCTTAGTGCAAAGCTGCATTAAGACTTTTAGGACATCTTGTATTACCCAAGATACTACTACTATCACCAGCAGCAGGAGCACCATCACCACCTTCACCATCATTAGTATATATACTTCAAAGTTTACAAAGCATTTACCAAATGTTACCTCATTTGAGCCTCACAACAACTGTAGGGGAGAGGTGCTATGATTATACCCGTTTTGTAGTTGAGGAACCCGAGTCAGAGGAAAGCTGTCACTTGCCCAGGTATACCTGAGGCTGGATTTGAACCCAGATCTTCCAGACTCCAGGTCCAGCCTTCAATCCCCTTTGACAATCTATAGCTTATGACACACACATCACTTAACTCATGATCAGTCTCTTTTATTTTCTCATATTTCCATGGGTACTTGGACTTTCCTTAGACAAAATAGTGAAGTGAGGGGGCAGCTAGGTGGCATGGTGGATAAAGCACCAGCCTTGGATTTAAGAGGACCTGAGTTCAAATCCAGCCTCAGACACTTGACACTTAGTAGCTGTGTGACCCTGGGCAAGTCACTTAAATCTCATTGCCCTGCAAAAACAAACAAAAAACCATACAAACAAAATAGTGAAGTGAAATTTGTCTTCTTTTTGCCCATCTCACCATAGCTTCATCTCCCGCTCTTATCCTTTTAGGCAGCTGGATGGTGTAGTGGGAAAGGGGACTGGCTGGACCTGGAGACAGGAAGCCCTGAGTTCAAATCCAGCCTCAAACATACCTACCAGCTGCATGACCTTGAGCAAGTCATTTAATCTGTGACTACCTCAATTTCCTCTTCTACAAAATGGGAATAATAGTACCAAGGTTCTGGGAAGACAAAATGGGATAATATTTGTAAAGCATTTTGTACATCTTAAAAGCTCTCTATAAAGGTTTGCCACACTATTGTCATTTATTGAGCATGTACTACGTACCTGGCATCACACCAGGCACTTGGCATATGAAAGCAGAGAATGAAACCATTTCTACTCTCAAGAAGATCATATTCCAATGGGGAGGCCACAAGTACAAATATGAGTATGTACAGAATAAAAACAAAGAAAATACCCTTGGATGTGTACAATGTAGTTAAAGAGGGAAGTCTTTGGCAATGGAGAGAAATCAAGGAAGGCTGCATGCAGAGGGTAGTGCTCAGCCTCTTGGAGGCAAAGAGATATTCTATAAGGTGAGCTGGGAGTGCCTTCCACGTCTATGAAAGATAGGAGGTACAAGGAATAGACAGAAGGCCACTTTGTCCTAAATCCCATTAGAACATTTCAGAAGACATCTATCTTTCTTTTGTTTTTGTTTTTGTTTTTTGTTTTTTGTTTTTTGCAGGGCAATGAGGGTTAAGTGACTTGCCCAGGGTCACACAGCTAGTAAATATCAAGTATCTGAGGTCAGATTTGAACCCAGGTACTCCTGAATCCAGGGCCGGTGCTTTACCACTGCGCCATCTAGCTGCCCCCAGAAGACATCTATCTTGATGCCATTATGTATTCCCAGTTTTTCCTTCTACTTCTCCGGATTCTCCTTCTCCTCTACTGTTTGTCATACCCCAATACATGGGAGGGCCTCAAAATCAATCTCATCTCTAAACATTTAGATTCTTTTTTTCTCTCTAGACTCTGTCAGTCAGAAATCTGATTCATTCTCATGATTTTAAATGTGATCCTTTCACGAATGACTCACAAACTGACATCTCTAGCCCTGAGCTCCATCTCTCATCTCTAACCACTCACTAGACATCTCCTTTGTGATGTCCCCTTGACACTCTGCACTCAAGATGTTGAAATCTAATCTCATCATCTCTCCCTTAGATCAGCTCCTTCTCCCAGCTGCCCTCTTTCTCCCAAGGCTGTGAACATCATTCTTACAACCTCCCTGGCTGGAAAGCTGAGACATCTTTTGACTCCATTTTCTATCTTATTCCACATCCCATCAGTCAAGCAACAGGTCCTGTGGTGCCTTCCCTTTGTGATCTCCCTCACATTTATTCCTCTGTTTCTATTTCCTCCACCACTGTCCATGCACAGGCCCTCCTACAGGGCATTTCAGATATTGCTACTATCTCCTCCCTGTATTCTCTCCCTCCCTAAATCATCCCTGTAATACACACACACACACACACACACTGCTATCAACTACTCTTCCAACTAAAACACTTCTTTAAACCCTGCTTGAAAGTCTTTAAGGTCACCCCCTGACCTAATGAAGAGTCCAGATTCCTCATTCTGGCATTCAAGGCCTTCTGTAGTGGCCCCTGTCTAACTTTCCGACCTCATCTACCCATCTTTCCCCTACACAAAACCCTATATTCTGGCCAAGCCAATGTCCTCCTTATTCCTTAAATCTGCTGTGTGGTTTTCTGCCTTTGTGACTTGGTTTGCTACTCACTTGAGAATATTACTTAATTAACTTCCCTTAGCCTCAGTTTTTTTCCTCTGTACAATGGGGATATCACTTCTTTGACAAGGATATCACGAGCCCCAAGTGAAATTATATCTAGAAAGGGCTACGCCAACATTAGAAGGCAGCAGAAACATCAGCTGTCAAAATGGGAATCCTACTGATGATGTAGAATGGAACAACATCATGAGGACACACTGGGATATAGACTTGGGGTCCTGAAGAATACCTCTGTTCTCTGAGACAATCCTCTGGGCCAAAGGAAAGGAGAGCAAATTCTAAAATCTTGGCATTAAAACAAGAACAGTCACCCTCTGGACCTCCAAAATTCCTCTGTCTCATGCTAATCTTTTATCATTATGTCTTTCCCTTTATGTTAATACCCCTAAACCAGTTTTTCATCCCCACCTTGACCTCCGTTCCCTCCCCACCTTAAGCTGTTGTACTGACCATCACCCATGCAGTGGGTGCATTATCCTTCTCTACTTTGACACTTTGAAATCCCATTTCAACTCTACACCATTTTTTACCAAACCCTTAGGTGACTCCCACTCTGACCATTTCACTCCTATTCACATGCTGCTGATCAGACCAAGAGAAAACTATGGAATTATGCTGACAGAGCCAATGCAAACTTATTTTACATCCTCTGACCGGGCCCCTCATTGCAACTAGGCAAGCTTTTTGTTGTTGTCCAATTGTTTCAGTTGTATTTGGCTCTTTGTGCTCTTTGTGACCCCATTTGGGATTTTCTTGGCAAAGATACTGGAGTGGTTTGTCATTTCCTTCTCCAGCTCATCTTACAGATAAGGAAACTGAGGCAAACAGGGTGAAGTGACTTGCTTAGGGTCACAAAGCTAGTAAGTGTCTGAGGCCAGATTTAAACTCAAATCTTCCTGACTCCAGGCCCAGTGCTCCATCTGCTATACCACTTAACAACCTTGGCAATCCTTTTCTACCTTGCTAATTGATTTACTGTATATTGACCACAAGAGTTTTCCCAAATTTAGCATCAGACCTCATTATCAAACTGAAACTACTCTCTCCAAAGTTACCAATGATCTCTTCCCTGCAAAAACCAATGCCCTTCTCTCAGACCTCCTCCTTCTTGTCCTCTTTGAAGTTTTTGACACTGTTGATCACCCTCTTCTCTTGATGCTCTCATCTCCCCAAGTTTCTCAAGACTGCTCTCATGAAGCTCTCCTCCAACATGTTTTCCTTCTCCATCTTCTTTGCTGGATCTTCATTTAGGGCATGCCCCTATCTTTGGGTGTGCCTCAAAACTATCTAGGGCCCTCTCTTCTGTTTGCTCTATGTAACCTCTGTTAGACATATCATTAGCTTCCATGTGTTCAATTATCATCTCAATGCAGATGATTCTGAGGTGTGTATGCTCAGCTCTAGTCATTCTTCTGATCTCTAGAGACATCTCTGCCTTTTGAATATTATGAATTGGACATTCCATAGATATTTCAAGCTCAAAATAGTTCATAATAGAACTCATTTTTTTTTCCCAAAATGTCTCATTGCCATACATTCCTATTACTGAGAAAGGCATCACCACCCTCTCATGTATCAACACTTGCAAATTCAGGGTTATCCTCAACTCCTTACTGATGATCACCCTCAAGTACAATCTATTTTCAAATCTAGCCTTTTCCTAAAACTTGCTTAGCACTGCTTTCTCTTCACCCATACAATTTCCCTTTTTGTATATAGCCCCTGATTTGTCTCCCAATGTTCTTTCTTCCTAATCCAGACCATTCTCCATTTAGCTGTCACATGACCCCACTCTTCCTCAGTTTCCTCACTTGCAAAGTGAAGGGGTTGGATTCATGGCCTGGGAGGCCCCTTATAACTCTAAATCTGTGAGCCTGATAATCATATGGTAGAGTCAAATAAGATATTGAAGGGAAACCCCCAACTCTATGCCCCATTTAGAGCAGACCCACCTCGAGTATGTGAGTCATGTTGTGAGCAGGGCTGGACTTTGGGCCACATGTTTTGCAGTCAGACAATTTACATTTCATCAATGCCTAAATTTATAGGAGCCCACCAAGCCCAACAGGAAGACTATCCTCAGACATGCTGGGGAAATAAAAAACAAAGAACAAACAACAAGGCTATTTTTTGTCTGTTTTAAATTTTTCCATTTGTTTTAGACCTCAAAAGACCCCCCCCCAAAAAAAAAAACTCCACTTCTTTAGAAAAGCATTTCAAATTCAATAAGAATTAAATAATTTTTTTCAAAGGAATAAAAACATGCCTGCCAACACTAAACCTAAAGAAAATTTAGACAGTTAAAAAAGTATAATGTTCATTTCTCATTATAAAAGTGGGCTGGCAGGGAGCTGAATGGTAAACCCAAGACAACCCTGCCCCCAGGGAGGCACTCTCTAGGAGCCAGAGAAGTAGTGGAAGGAGGGCTAGGTATAGAGTCAAGAGACCATAGTTTAGCTTTGCCCCTTGTTAGCTGTTATAACCTTGTTTGAATCTTAGCTTGGCTGAGACTCAGTTTCCGCATCTGTAGAATTAGGGACTTTGATGAGATGGCCTCTGACGTTCTGTCTCACTCTAGGTATCTGATCCTAATAGTTGCTTAGCTCATCTGGACCGTCTTCCTTTCTGTAAGCAGTCTTCCTTTCTGTAAAATAAAGAAGTTTGCCTCAATGAGCTCCCAAGTCTAATAACCTAATAGTCAATCACTCTAGGCCTCTGTTCCCCATATGTAAAGTAAAGGGGGTCCCTCAGTGATCTGCCCATGGTCCAAATAGTGATTTAACATCTTCAGACCCACATTTCCTCATCTACAAAATGAGAGCATTGGATTGCATGGTGTAGGAGACCCCTTCTGTCTCTAGACCTCTGAGCTCAGTACACAGTCACCTCACTTCTGTCTCTGTTTCTTCATCTGTAAAATTGGAGGTCTTCCCAGACTAGTTGTCATTTAACCTCTTCAGACCTGTTTCATCATGTGCAAAGGGAGGGGGTTGAAAAAAAAATCTCTGAGGTCTCTTTAAACTGTAAATCTTTGATTCTAATAGCCACTTCACCTTTCTGGGCCTGTTCACTCAGCTTAAAAATGACAGAGTTGGACCAGATGACCTGTGAGGTCCCCCTTGGCTCTAGATTCATGATTATAATCCTTGCTTAACTTCTCTGGGCCTTGTTTTCCTCCTCTGTCAAATGACGAGGTTGGATTAAATACCGTCTGACATTCCTGCCAATTCTAAGTCTGGGATGTATATCACTAGGGGTGCAACATTAATTCAGGACCTTTGATAAGCCTATTTCTCACAACTTTCTGTGGGGTTACCTTGGCCTTAGAAGCAGAGGTCAGTTTTTGTCATTCTAATTAGACCAAAGTCCTAGAATCATTGTTATTGTTATTGTTCTTCTTCTTATCATCACCACCACCATCACCATCTCAGGTACAAAAGACTTTTCCCTCCAGCCATTGAATTTGATGGAAGTGGGATCCTAGTGGAGAAGAGCTGTCACATTACTTTTTCCTAGGATTCTCTGATAATTATTTTCTTAGCACTTTTTCTTCATAAATGTTTCAATACATGTTAAATAGATTTTTGAAGTTTTCTCCCAACCATACAGATTCAGGATTGTATTTTTCATAATGAAAAACATGGCCTAGGCCTCTTTGACAGAGCTGAGAAGTAGTGAGAACACCAGATGATAGGGACTGGTTTATGAAGTAGAAAAGAACAACATGGAAGCCACATTTCTCTTTCTTGGCATGTCAATATAGATGTGATAAACTTTGATGGGGGTGGAGGTTGTGAGGGTGTGGAGATAAAAAAATCTGACCTCAAAGTCCTGACAAGGAATTAATCATAGAAAGAAAAGGTTTCTTAAATTATAAGATGGGGGTAGGGAGAGGAGAGAAGACAGAGAGAGAGAGAGAGAGAGAGAGAGAGAGAGAGAGAGAGAGAGAGAGAGAGAGAGAGAGAGAGGTTTTATGTTTTGGACATAATAATATTTTTTTTAAATCTGTTTTTTCTTCCTCCCATCTATATCCAGCCTGGCATGGCGTTGACCTATGACCCTACAGCTGCTATACAGAATGGGTAAGTAGTGATATATTTTTCTGTTTTAAAATAACTTTTAATGATGTTTTCTAAGATGTTTGAAATTCTTAAAATATTATGAAGAAAACTATATCAAAAAAACTTATTTTTCCCGCTTTCACCTATGTCTGCCCACTCAAGGGTAGCAACAAGAAACCCTGGGCAAAACACTTCTTACTCTTTTTGTTCTTTTCTTTCTTCCTTTAATGTATCCAAGGTTCTAAATGGCCTCTCATAGCCTCTGTTTTCATTATCTCCTAGGTCCATTCATCTTATTCAATTTTTCTGAGTTGGAACTATGTAGATGGGAGTAGAGGACATGAAGAAGGGAATATATAGGCTGGGAGGCATTTTTCATATAGGTTACAGTTAGTGATTGCTAATACCCTCATGGTCTTCCATTTAATTGTTCTTATTTTGTAAGACAGATGGACATCAAGTCAAGAAGAACTAAATTCAAATCCTACTTTTGACACTTACTGGATATGTGAACACTTAACCCCTCCATGCCTCAGTTTATTTAACTATAAAACGTGGATAATAATAGCATCTACTTTCCAGGGATGTTGTAAGGATCATAGGAGATAACACATTTAAAGCATTTTTAAACTTAAAAAATGATAGCTAGATAGACAGACAGATAGATAGACATAAAATAGATAAATATTTGGAGAGATATATGTTAGCTATTTTTGTTATTGCTATTGTTGTTAATATTATTATTTTTAAATGCCCAGATTTTCCTAGTTGTTGTTTTGATGCTTTTTTTTTATTCTGTCACTTTATTGAGAACCAAAGATTTATTTGTAATTTAAATGGCTATGAGAAACAAGTTAGGTTTATAATTGCAGGATAATATTAACAATGCAATTAAGCCATATTCTCTAGTTTTATCCTTCCTATTGACTTATATTATAATAGTCCTGAACTTTTCAGACACCAGAATGGTAGAAACTCTTTATGTACCTTAAGAGAGTAAAGAGAAATAGTAACTATGGACATTGAAACACCAGGACGAGTGACAGGAAAAATAAAACCACTCCCATTAAGGGAGACAGCAATAGTATAGTGGAGAGAACACCATAGTCAAAATCACATGACCTGGATTTGCATTTCTGCCAACTTTGTGATCTAAAGCAAGTCACTCTCCCTTTGAGACTCAGTTTAACTATAAATTGAGAGGGTTGGTTTTAGGTGACCCTTAGGGTCCCTTCCATCTCTAACACTCTACAACTGTGTGAGTGAAAGTGAATGAAGCTCCTTCATTCATTCATTCATTCATTCATTCATTCATTCATTCATTCATTCACCAGTATTTACTGAAGGCTACTTCAGATAAGGCTTTGGGTATGGCACAGTAGACACATCAGAATATGGTCTGCAGAAATGTAAAGGGTCTTCCAGCCCCCAGGAGCTTCCCTCTTACTTGAGGACACAAGTGTACAAATAACTACCACAAAAGTTGGCAATGTGACAAGTGTTGAAGACCCAATGCTATAGGAATTAATTTAGAGAAGTAGGTCAGGTTATAGCTGGAATGACTTTGGAAGGTATGAAGGAGGGGGGAGTAGGGTTAATCTTGAAAGATGGATAAAAAGGAATGGAGGAGTTCATACTCTAAGCAATGAAAAATGGTACATGGGAAGGTATAGGAGTCAGAATGTAGAGTTTGTATTTAGTATAATGGTGAGAGAAGTCTGACTAAAGCACAGGGCTCATGGACAGGAGGCATTAATATAGTAGGAGTGTATGTACTCGGATTCAATGTCAGTTGACTAGCATTTATTAAGCACCTACTATATTACCAGGTGCTGTGCTAAACTAAACATTTTACAAATACATCTCATTTGATCCCCACAACAATCCTGGCAGATAGGTACTACTATTATGCCCATTTAGTTGAGGAAACTGAAGTCAGGTGACTTGCCCACGGTCACACAGCCTTTGAGTGTCTGAGGCCAGATTTGAACCCACGTTTTTTCTGACCCTAGGCCCCGCCCCCTGTTTACCAAGCCACGGAGCTAACTAAATGTATCAAGATTAAGGGGGATAGGAAAAGTCTTCTCTTAAGTGGATTTTTAACCGGAAAGTGGGATTTTAGGTGAAGAAGATGAAGGAAGCCAAGGAGGGCAAAAAATGGAGACGAGCAGGGAAAGACCTACAGGCATGGGGGACAGCCAGTGAAAATAACCAGAGTCAGGTGATGGAGCATTTTGTCAGAGAAACAACAAGGAGACCCATTTTGCAGAATTGTGCAAATAGATAGGGTTAAGTAAGATTTAAGAGGATTTGAAAGGTGTGAGGGAGTGGGGGAAGGGAAAGTAATGAAGGGCTTTGAACACTAACCTGAGGATTTGATGGTGAAGGTGATAGGGAGCCACTGGGGTTGATTGTTTGGGGTGGGGTCAGGAGTGGGGGGGGGAATGACTCCATCAGGCATCCATTTAAGATCTCCAGACAGGTGATTGAAGAACTCTAATGAGTAGAGAGGCAGACCCACCCACAGGCTGTTATAATAGTCCAGGTGTGAGGTGATGAGGGACTGAACCAGAGTGGAAGCAATGTCAGAGTAGAAAGGGAGATACATGAGGGAGATGTCTTGGAGGTGGAATCTATGGGACTTGGCTTTAAGAGGATCCTGTACCATGTTAGTTATATACAATCCACTTATTCTTGATTGAGAATCCAAGACTGAGCAGCCCTGTGCACTGTGTCACTACCCTCTGACCTTATTTGGACATTTGATATCAGGTAACAGAGAAGCCTTTATCTTATAGCACCAGGACTAGATTCGATATTAAGGATGCTTTGGAAAGACAATAAAAATGGCAGATACCTCATTAATACTGTGCTCTTGTGTTAGCCTGAGGTTAGTATTCATGATGCTGACTTTTACAATATTGCCTGTGGACATGAGACAGCAACCCAGGATGTTTATTTCCACATGTAAATAGAATTTGGGGCAGTTTTTATGCTAGAGGAGACATTTCACCCTGGGGTTATTGACATATTTGCGTTATTTTTATTGGCAGTGAAATAAGATTTTACCATATTGCTACTGACTGCCAAATCCCCCAAAGATAATACTTCTGTCCACAAAATAATGTTCTATTGGGGACCTCAGCTTGGAATCTGTGGATTTCTGGAGGGCATCCTTCCTAAATGTCAGGGAATTGAGGCTCTTTTTGCATTCCCTTAACATTCATAGTTCCCCAAAGAAGCCCTTATAATCTTCTGAATGGTGTGTTCATGTATCTTTGATGTATTCACATGAAGCATTCTATATAATAGGCAGATGGTTAGCTGGGTAGTTAGGGAAGTGTGTAGATGGATAACATACTAGATCAAACCCTGGATTTATAGTGAGAAAGACCTGCATATATATCCTGCACTCAGACACCTCCTAGCTGCAGGACCCTGAGCAACTGATATGAACTCAAATTTTCTCATCTGTAAAATGGGAATAATATTAGCATCTACCCACAGGGTTCTTGTGAAAATCAAATGAGATTATATATGTAAAGTGATAAATAATTGTTAGCTAGAGACAGAGCTATTTGCTGCTATAGAGAAGCAACATCATATAAAGATAGAAAAGTGGTTGCAGAGTCAAGAATTCCTTGATTCAAAACCTGTGAAATGGGGCAGCTAGGTGGTGAAGTGGATAAAGCACTGGCCCTGGATTCGGGAGGACCTGAGTTCAAATCCAAACTCAGACACAACACTTACTAGCTGTGTGGCCCGGGGCAAGTCACTTAACCCTCATTGCCCTGCCCCCCCCCAAAAAAAAAAAACACTTGTGAAGCAATTGGTTCTGTGTCCCTGGCCAAGTCATTTAACCTCTATGTCTCCCAAGCAACCCTTTAGGATTTAGATAGTACAATGGAAAGATCACTAGTGCTGGGATTAAAGGTACTGGGTTCTAATCCTGATGCTTACTATCAAAGTGATTTAGGACAAGTCACAACCTTTTTTGGGCTCGGTTTCCTCACTTGGAAAATGAGGGGGTACACTATAAGGTCTCTGAGGCTTCTTGTCACTGATGGTCTTTGAGCTTCTTGATTTTCCTAGTGACATAGGATCGCAATCTACATTGGGGAGCAGTTGTTCCACCAGGAAGCTGGCAAAAATCATAAAAACACTATGCATTTGTGTATGTCACAGTAGAATAATCTCTTCCTGGAGAAATCAACCATTGAGTTCCAGGCAGGACTCAGTCTCAGCTCCCAGTAATAGTATCTGCAAGGCACATTGAGTACTTTCCCCATCCAAAAAAGATAGTATCCTGCATTCCCACTTAGACTAGTTTGGCTCTTTGAGCTAAAGCATTCTGTCAATCTACCCTCTATCCCATACCATGAAGCAAGGAGCCATGTGCTTTCGGACTTTTATCTGCTTTCACGGATAATTTTTCATTTGATACCTGTGTGAAAGTGCTTTCAAAACCATGACGGATAAGTGGTGCCGGCACAGGGGGAGATTGAGGAACCCATTTTTTCCGTATTATCATGGAAGTCTGGTTCTGTTTATTTTCTTCAGATAACTCGCCTACTAAGTTGTTGATGAAATAGCTGTCCTTCAGGCCTTGGCTTAAGCAAGCATTTCCTAAAAATTTGGCGAGTGTCTGTTTGGATTTAGGAAGGGCTTATTTCCAAGACCCAGAATTAGGGGATCGAGATAGTGCAGTGAGCTGCTTCACCCCAGTCCGTTTTTCTATCTAAATGACTCTTTTACCTCGAGTGGCAGTGTTTGAACTTGTCTGAGAGTATGGAATGCCATTACTTTCTGATGGATAGGATTAGAGCATAGAGAACCAAAATGCATTAACGTTTCTCTCCAGGGTTCCCTTTCCTCGTATCAGTTTACTGCTAGGCTTTATTTATGTTTCTGTTATCGAGTTTCCCCATAGACTTTCCTGTAAACTCTGCCTGTCAGTCTGTTCCTGACGGTTTTCATTTATGAGACACCAATTGGCACGCTTTACAAAATAGACCATCCAAGGGGAAATATGATTAGTGATTGGTTTAGCAATGAATGACCTTATCTCAGGAGCGGTGGGGCATTTGACCCAGACAAAAGCCTCTGGGCCTGGCTTGAGTTAAGGGGGGGGAAGTGTTTGGTGAATGGACCAGGTCACCCCAGGAAACAAGTCACATGCCGTGAAACAAAGAGAATTTCTACATTCATTGCCTCCTGAGTAATATGTCAAGTGTATTACCAAAAAAGATATAAAGTCAAGTCTTTTTTTCCTAAAGCAAAGGGTTGTGTTTCCTGAACCTTTCTAAAACATGATATGCAAGAAACTAATCCATAACAAGCCATGAGAGGCCCCTTGGTATAAGCCAAAGTGAGATAGATCTACAAAATGAGGTGTTCAGACTAGCTGACCGCTTACATCACTCTCAGCCCGAAATCTAGGATCCTATCATCCTTATGCTAGTCAATGAGTATATGTGAGCTTCTCTGTGCCTAGCACTGGCCTATAGGAACTACCTAAAGAAAGCTAGGTAGTTGGATAGAGTGGTGGACATGGAGTTAGGAAGACCTAAGTTTGAATCCTGAGCAGATACTTGCTACCTGTTGGGCATTGGGCAAGTCAGTTAACCTCTGTGCCTCAGTTTCTTCATTTATAAAATGTGAGGGTGAGACTTGATGGCCCTTCTAGCAATAAACCCATGATTCTCAAGCCCTTTCTTTGTTCCCTCTACCATGTGCCCCATCATGCTGCTTATCCTCTCTCATTTCCAATAGTGTGGGCTAAGGAAAAGAGGCTTTCTGTCTTTAGCAATGGTTCTATCTCCTCTTCCCCAAATCCCTGTTATCGTTCTTGATCATCTTCTGCAATGAAAGCCCCTTCCTTTCCAGCCCTCAGGGTGTTTTGACTAACCTACTTTGGGTTCTCACTGAAACATGAGGCATTAAAGATGAAGACTGATTTTTCAATTCCACCCCTACAAGAACTTCCTAAAGACTCAGACACTCACTAAGGGAAAACAAAGGCAGCAAGCCCATGGCAAGTGGCTGTTTTCTCTGACTATTGCTAATTTCCTTTTCCCAGGCTATGGATGGATGGGGGATGGAGGGAATCTTCTCCACCAGCTAGTTGGAAACATCAACACCTCTGCTACTTATTAAGGCATGATCTGACTCTCCCTTTGACCCCTCCATTTCTACAAGCTTTCTTAGAAAGATTCAGACTTTTCTAGACTCAAAAGCTCAACTTTTCAGTGACTGGAGAGATTTAGAAGTATAACTGATATTTTAAAGAGAGGGATAAGGACCAGACTTGTGATTTCATTAATATAGGTGACTCCCAAGTCAGGGAATTCTTTTGATCAACACACATTGGCAACTTCTTTTCAATGTATAGTCTTTGAAAGTTCCATGGAGGATCGAAAGTTTAAGTGACTTTGCCAGAATAATACAGTCTTAGGAGTGACTTGAAATGATGCATGCCTCCCACTGAGGCTAGGTCTTTATCCCCTAGGCCATGCTGTCTTTCTGTATCATTAAAATCTGATATTTCCATAGCATTTAAAGTTTCCAAAACATTTTATGTCTATCCCAATATTCTCATCTGTGCCTTAATACAGCTTTGTGTGGAATTATTTTATTATTAGTAGTATTAGTAGTAGTAGTAGTAGTTATTCCCATTCTGTACTTTAGGCAACTGAGGCTCACAGTAAATTAGGTGACTTGCCTATGGTCACATGTGAATATTAAGAGCCAGGATTTATACTTACATCTTCTTATTCCCAAGGCCATAGAACTGTCCACTACATCCTGGATACCTCCCCTTATAAAACAAAACAGTATTCCTTCAACACTCACCACCCCACATGGCACATCTGCATCAAAGAAGGTGCTGTGTTCCATGAGCAAAGAAGAATTGCAGTAGCTCAAAAGAAATGTGAGATATGTCAATTTAGAGACATCTCCACTCCAAATGTTCATATGGACTATTTGTACCTGACCTGTGGTAGAGCCTTCTGAGCTTGTATTGGTCTGATTGACCACAACTGGACTCATTGTACCATGACTCCAACATAGTGGTTTCATTTTTATTCTCTTAGACAATGAAGGACAGCCACCATTGAATGTTTGCTATGTATAGATGTCTGTGCTAGACACTGGGTGGGGAATGAGGAGAGGGTTGAAGAGTTTAGCGAAGACATAGTCCCTGTCCTCATGGAGCTTACCATTTAATGGGAGAATAAAAGCTAATGCAGGATAGCTGTAAGGCAAACAGCAGATAAGTATGAGAGGAGTTTTACTAAGTTAAAGATAAAAATTTTATGAAGAGAAAAAACGTATACCACCTCCCAGGTTTGCTGTGAGAATCAAACGAGGTTGTAATTATAAAGGGCTTAGCACTGTGCCTAGCAGAGTAAGTACTATATAAATGTTAGTTTTCTTGCTGTTGTGGTTGGTGATTGATGATGATGATGATGATAAGAACAACAACAAAGCAAAGTGCTATGAGAAGTCCAGGGAAGAAGGTTGTTATTGACCAGAGAAGTAGGAAGGTTTCACAGAAGGGGTAATATTTGATTGGAGCTTTGAAGGTTGGCTAGGAACTTGAGGGAGATACAGAGATAGAAACTCTGAAACAGAACCAGACAAGGGAGAGTGAGGAAATAGAGAATAGAGACATTTATTAAGATTTTACTATGTGCCAGGCACTGTACTAAACAAACAAGTTAGACAGTCCTTGCCCTCAAGGGACTTCCATTCTAATGGGGGTATTGGAAAGCAAGGGGGGAGGTGCATACTTCCTCCCTTTCTAGCACACACAGGCATGATGAGAAGATTACCTAGAAGAGATGGTATGAGCCCCAGAAAAATCCTGTAAATCTGCCCATCATAGCTAGGAGATCCAGGGACAGAGTTCAAGCTTCCATTTGGAGGAAGATAAGGATGATGACCAAAGCATGGTGGTCACCAGGAAGAAAAAGAGGAAGTCATTCCATAGAGAAGAGTATGAGCAAAAATAGTATGTGAGACAGTGTAGTCCATATCTGTTTTGACTATAGCATGGACCATTTGGAGGGGGAATCATAGACTGGAAAGGTTACCTCTCTGAAGTCCCATTGTCAAGGAAATGGGATGCAGAGAGGTCACAGAGAAAGGTACAGAAGTGGCCTGAATGACAGTACCCAACAGCATCAAGGATAACAGGAATTGCAGGACAGGTTAGGGGGTTTACCCAGAGTATAACAGAGTCTCATGTTTGCATCAAAACCCTATCTAGACTCTCCTCCCTAGACTCAAATCATTTTAAGAGCTTATAATAACTTACATTTATATGACACTTTATAGTTTGCAAAATGTTTTGTGTTATCTGATTTTATTTAACCCAGGAAGAGCTGACTTTTTCTCTTCACCTCCTGGTGGGAGAGCACAGGGCCAGTGGTATATATACCAATTCAATCTAGTAACCATTTATTAAGTGCCTACTATGTGCCAGGCACAGGGCTAAACTCTAGGGATACAAAAAGTAAGACGGTCCCTACCTTCAAGGGTTTACAATCTAATGAAGGGAGACAACACCCAAAAGGAATCAGGAAAGGGGAAGGAGCTATCCAGATGCTATCTCATTCCCTGAATTTGAAACCAGGCAGAGAAGCAGATACAGAATGGAATGACCCATAGTCGAAGTTCTGCCCCCTATAAAAGAGGAGTTTGCCACTTGATTCATCATCCCTCCAATCAGATGGGAGGAAAGTCTTAAGGAGGTGGGGCCAGTCAGGACTTGAGTTACCAGCATGGTGATGAGATTAGAGGTAATAAGGTTATCCTGGATGGGGCATCTTGTTCCATTGAGTTGGAACCAGAAAAAACAACTTTCTTTTGCTTTGGGGGTGTGTTAAACTTTCTAATTTATGCTTAAAAATCAATTCCTAGAGTTTCTTGGCTTAAAAAAATGGTTAAAGGCTGTTGTTCTCTTAATGTGATGAGATTTCTGAGGATCAAGATTCCAAAAGTACCTGTTACCTGAGGTTCCAGAACAGGAGGAGAGGGTCAGCAGTGTAGGTGGTTCATGAATCTCCCTTTGTTCTTTCTGTTTGCAGATTTTATTCTTCACCATACAGTATTGCAACAAATCGCATGATTCCACAGACATCTATCACGCCATTCATTGCTGCTTCCCCTGTGTCCACATATCAGGTATGTCAGCCTCACTTGCATCTCTGGGTGGGGGGGCGGGGTCTCACTTGCTAAGAAGGAGAGGTTTCCAAATGGACAGAGACAGAATGAATACAATAAGGAAACAAAAATCAAGTGTCCTTGTACACTTCAGTCATACCTTATCTCCCAGGAATAACAGTCCATAACTCCCAACAGCCACAAATTCCTCCTCAGGCAAGGACTTCAAGTGTAATTACCATCTTTTTCATTTAATTCTCAAAGTCTTCCTGTTTTTGCCTATGTTCCAGTTGATACCCCTTAAGGAGTCTCCCGTTTGACATCATATTTTGTCCTTTGTCTATTATTACTTTATCCTTCCTTTTATTTGTTTGTTTTTTCTAGCTGTGCCTACTGAATGTATCATTATAGCAGTGCTTCCCCCTTCTGTCAGAGCATTTTTGTCCATACTCTAACAAAAAAGGAAAAAGTTACCAATTTGTGATATATTTTAAATTACCTTGGTGACTGAGGCAGCCAGAGGATTAATTTATGGTTGTGATCATAGATAATGATATCTGGCATGGGATAAAACATGAAACTGAACTTTGCTTCCAATTCACAGGATCTATGGCATCACTAAATGTGAGACGATAACAGATTTCCAACTTTCTCCCTGCCAAAAGGAATTGGTGGTAGTAGATTATAGGAGAGCCATTTTGTAACAAGGTTAAGGGAAGGGGCATGCATGTCTAAACTTGTTAAATGATACATTCTTTCTGACTTCATGCTCAATGTTAACTTCAAGGTCAGAACACAAGATGGCACTGGTAAATGTGCCACTCTTACGAGCTTTCTAGTATTCATAAATTAATTATAGGTGAACATATTACCATTAATCATTTGGCAGGGGTGGGTGGGATGGGACATAACGGCATTGTTTCTAGCCATTTTCCCTTCACTCTGACATATTGTCATCTCAACATCGCTTTGCCATTGTTGCTCTGCTAATAAGCATCGAATGGCTACTAACCCATTTCTAAAGAATACGACTCAGTGTCCTGTTAGTGGAAGGTCATTGCCAAACTCTCTTATAACCTCCTACACTATTGTAAAATAGTCGACCAAGGTCTCAGAGGTTCTGGGCATGAAAAGGTAAGGACATCTCACCACCTTGATGGAAGCCCTGGACTGGGTGGTCCATCTATTTAATTCTCAGTACAGAGGGAGAATGAATTATTGCAAGAAGAAAAATCCCTTCTTGGAATAAAAAAGGAGTCATTATCATCTAAATCTTCCACGGTCCTAGATATCTGACTTATTTGTGCTTGCCTTGCCCTCCTAACCTAAGCCTATTTTCCAAACAGCCCTCCCTGTCCTTACAAGAACATCCATATATATTCTAGAATGGATGTCCGCATTACTTTCAACTGTGTCTGCACATATGTGCATGGGTGTTCTGCAGGGAGGGGAAGGTGTCCACCCTGCACCTTCATTGATCTATCCCTTGGTATAGTGGATTGTTTCCTAATTCAGTCAAGTTATACTCCACCTTGGCCTTTCCCATCATGTTCCAGCTTGTCCCAACTGTTAGGCCATCAAATGCACAGCTCTTTTTTCTCCTCTAATTCCCCATAACCACCCTCCAGGTCAAGTCTCATTCATTATTTACAGAGCCTATATTCCCCGTAAATTTTTATGAGTAAATGGAGGAGACTTTTGTTGGCATTGCATGAGCAGGCAACAGTGCGACTGTGTTTCTAATTGCCTTTCTTTGGGACCAAAGAGAGTATGTACAGGTATCATGTAAGTTTGTTCTCTGTAAGTTGGACGATGTGTATTATTTTTGTTCTGAGGTTGACCAAGACTATCCAAGATATACCACAGGATAGGGAACTCCAGGTCTATGAGAAAATGGCTGCAAAGAACTGCTCATATTTGAGAAATTCCCTAAGTGGAATATAATCCCAGCTTCTTAGCCTCCAAAGAGCAAAGCAGCAATGTATAATGTATCACCAGTTGCTTCTGCTAGTGACTTTTCTATTTCTAAACACATCCAGCATCTCTCCAGCGTGAGTTCAATGTCAAAATGTCTTCTGTGCTTTTCTACTTGACAATTTGCTCCTATAAACTGACTCTCACTTCACTGGCACTACCCTCAAGGGCCCAAAAGAAAAAAAGGAATTGACACAGGCCATGCTATTGCTCTTCTTGAAGCTTCCCATTCTCACTATCATAAGAGAGGGCTGAATATTTTGCTGAAACTCATATTGTTCCCAAGACTTTGTCACCCTGTGCAAAGCTATCTGGCCCCTAAAGACTAGATCCCCAGTTTCTGTATGATTTCATTACATCAATCAAGTACAAAGGAAGCTTTAAAAAAAGGAAGATTTCTAGTAGATTCTAGATTGATAGATCAGAAAAGAGAAAATGCACCTTCTTCCTTTCTTTGTAGAGGTGAGGGATTATGTGTGTAGAACACTGTACTTTCTGTCAGACTTAACTCTTTCCACCCTGTCAAAGTCCATGAGAGAACAGGCATTGGATATGTCCCAATAATATCCCAACAATCTGGAAAAACAGATGGGAAATTTTCTCTCTCAGCTTTATGTCCCACAACCTGGTCATTGACTCAGTGGCCAATCTAAGTTGGCACAGCCTTCCATCCACTCACCTACTCCCACCATGGAGAAGAAGGGACCAACCAAGAGATCTGGTCCTTCATGGCCTTTAGCAAAGAGCTCCTGGAGTCAAACCCTCACAGGGTATCATTTAAATTCTCTGTGGCTCAGTTTCTCTAAAATGTGGGGATGGGGCTAGATGATCCTGAAGGTCCCTTCTGATTCTAGGTCAATGATTCTACCATCAAATCAATCTCTGACACTATCTATAAACTTGCCCCCTGACCTATAATGTTTCTTTCTAGCTGCTCTATAACATTTATCTAAGACCAGTGTCCTATAGACCATAGCTATGCATTGAAATCACCAAGTTCTCTCTGTGATTTTCTTGTCCTAATGAATGCCATTTGCCACGTAGGTCCAGAGCACTTCATGGATGCCTCACCCACCCTACGTTATGCAGCCAACAGTAAGTGGAGACTCAGTCACCTGAGGCTAAATATAATTTGTCTTATCCATGCGGCGGGTGTATGTTTTGGATGCTTTGAGATTTGAAGGAGAACTTGTCTCTTATTGCTCAGAAATGGGAGCCCTGTCCCTGAAAGGCTGCCAAACGCATTGCTTGTCATCATCATAATGAGCAAAATAATAATAATAATGATAATAATAATAATGATAATAAGCACAATGAAGAAAAATCTACTGGGTAAAAGAGTAAAGGGCCTTCTCATTTAAAGACTCCCATCTTTGAGGCACAAGCCATTCTTGCTCTAAGTCGCTTAGCCCAGCCTGGGGCTAGTTCTGTTTGCTCACAGTCAGAGGAAAGAGAGGCATTCTTTTGTCGTTAATGATGATGCTGTTGTGGTTTTCATTTTCTCACCCTGAGAGCCTTTACTTCCGCCAATTTGATTGGAGTAGAAAAGTGGGGGGGTGGGGGAGCAATTTTGAGCATCTTGGACGAAGGATGATCTTTTCAAAGCAATACCTTAGTCCCGTTCAGGAGGCGGGAACTCATTTTGTATGGGCAGGCAGTGTCTCATCTGATTCTTTATTGGTGAACTTCTTTGAGAAAAAGTAAATTGGTATTTCACACACACACACACACACACACACACACACATATGATATCCAGCTTCTCTGTCACTTTGTCTCATCATTCAAATACTAAGGGGAATTCTTTTTTTAATCCTAGCAGGATCTAGATAGATAGATAGGTCTTTCAAGCTGACAATGCAACTGGACAGGCAGGTTTAGATAACAGCACAGTTGCCAGAGGCAACAAATGGGGTTATAGGGAAAACATCTGAGGGCCAGGAACCAAGAGACCCAGATCTTACTTGGGCAAGTCATCTAAACTCCTTGAGCCTTGGATCTCTCAGTAAAGGTCTGATATTTATTTTTATGTGTTCACAATGTCTCTTCAGATAGATTACAAGCTTCTTGAGGGCAGGATCTGTTTCATCAATTTCTTCAGATTCCTCCTAGTCTTACCAATTGTCTGATGCCATTGAAGGAACTTCTAATAACTTACTGATTGTTTCATAAAAGAAGAAAATACCTAGCCTTTTTTATGCCACCTTGTCATGAAGGTGAAATAAGAGATCGGTGATCACTTGGCAAAATACGAAAAACAAAATATAATACAGATGCCGAGTTGTTGGGCTATAGTTAATAGGGGGACAGGGCAGCTAGATAGTGCAGCCGATAGCATGTTGGGACTGGAGTCATAAAGACTTCAGCTCAAATCTAGCCTCAGATACTGACTAGCTGTGTGACCCTGGGCAAGTCACTTTGTCCTGTTTACCTTGGTTCCCTCATCTGCAAAATAATCTGGAGAAGGAAATGGAAACCCCTCCAGTATCTGTGGCAAGAAGACCCCAAATGGGGTCATGGAGAGTTGGACATGACTAAAAATGACTGAACAACAACTAATAGTGAAAGACTCATGAAAGAAATAGTTAATAAAGTGATGGTGGTTGTTGCTGTTTTTGTTTTGCAAAGAAAGTAGTTCAAATCCAGTCTCTTAGTACTTGGTACTTGTGTGAGCCCAGGCAAGTCCAACCTCTCTCCCTGGTCCTCAGTTTTCTTATCTAGGAAATGGTCTAACACCATGACCTCTAAGTTCCCTTCAAGCTCAAAATCTATGATCCTAAATTAAAACGGAATTATCCCCATAGATACAGGCACACCCATACATAGGATGTATGCTCAGCATGGTTGTAAATGTTCTCTGAGTTTGGGGTGTTTCAAGTTTGGCCATCATCTCTCAGCTCTTCACAAGGATATAGAAGCCATGACAGGGTGTCTGACACATAGTAGGTGCTTATTAAATGTTTACTTACTGACTAATGGTCACTCTGCTGGCATCTGTCAAAAACAAAAAGGCAACTTGTCATTCCCTGACTCTACTTCCACCACCCTAAATCCCAACCTTCAAATATTGTTTCATAAGGAAAAGTCTGCTCTTCTCTCGATGGTCACAATCACTTGGTTTGACTTTTTTAAGGGGATGAGAAGTGCAACACGTAAGCACGTAAAAATCTGGAATCATGTTGTGTGAACATCCCTGGGCTCCCTCTTCCTTGCATACTTTGGGGGTTCACTGGGTCTGTCTGGTTTATGTCCTGGAAAAGCTTACCCATAAGCTACAAATTCCATTGACAAATCTCTGTCCAAGTCCTGAGCTCCTTCCTCTCTGGTGTACACAGCCAAACCAATGTATAGCACCAAGTGGGCCCACACAGGAAAGAGGGCAAACGTTCCGCCAACTCAGAAAGAGGAGACAGGCTTGGAGGAAAACACTCCCTCCTGAGAAAATAATGTACCTTTCTCCAGGATCCTAATGAAAACTCCATCCTTGGATTCATGTTAAATATCTTTTACTCGCCGCCAACGGGAACATGCACTTCTGGCAAAATCTGAGTATTTTGCCAGATGTCAAAGTATATAAGCTTCACATGTGCTTGAGAGCAGTTGTGTGGTGGAGGGATTGAGTCATGTGGACATTTATTTCGACCCTCAGGACCTTGGAAACGTTCCCCAAGCCTATCCCCCTACAGATGCAGCCACAGGTGTAGTTGTGTTTTTCTTCACAACCTCCCCCAATGACAGCCTCCGTTTGTGTGTGGTTCTGTTTGTTCAGTCTTCCCCAAGGATCCTTCTAGCCAGGCGTTCAAGCTCTTGCTGTCCTGAGCTTGGATGCTGTATCAGGTTGGAGCTGAGGCAGCCTAATTTGGAATCAAATTTTTGTGGTTGGGGTAGTTATATTGCAAAAAGGAGCAGCTGGCCCACCCACCATTTGCTTATCTTTAAAACAAGAATCCTGGGAAACTTGGTGGCTCAGTGGGCTAAACAGTAGAATTGAATTCAGAGGCTGTGATCATGGGTAGACTATAACCTTAGGTGCTGCCTGATGAGTCCATCTCTCCATTAAGCTCATATGCCTGTTCTGAGTTTCCTCATCCATTAAATGGGAGAGGGAAACATTTAGGGAAGGATAGAATTCAGAAGATCGGGCTCTAACCTCAATAAAAACAGGAAGGCCCAAAAGGATCCACCCTAAACCTCAAATACCAATGCCCCAACAAACCTCCATGAACATATAACACTATACCTTGCCATGAATGATGCAGATAATTGGACTCATGTTTGAATGAAAAATGTGGAGAGAGATTCTTTCCAGGAGTCACAGGGCAAAAAGGGTGAGAACGTACCAGTCATGGCTGTTTGGTCCAATCTGTAGGCTTACATTTTTTTCCCACAGATGTGAATGTGGTGAAGATGCAGATTTCCCAGCTGTGAATTAAAAGAGCTCATTTCTCTAATCATAATTTCTGCCCCTGTTCATTCCCTAGTGTGAGGGCACTGACCAAGCTTCCAAGTCCCCCTCACTCTCCCTAGGGAATCATTTGGAGTCAGCAAACCTAGGTGGCTGAGGAGCAAAGCCAAAGTCAGTGCCTAAATAAACATCTCGGATGCCTGTTGGATACCCCTCCACTCAGAGATCCACTACTGAATGGCTGTGATTCTTTCTCCCACTGATGTAGTTACAAAGTTTTTCTCTGCCTCTTACTGTCTCCATGAAGGACTGGAATAGATGGGATCCATGTGACCTATTTTTCATTGCCTATTTTCATTGCCCATTTCCCCTCTTCTGTTTCTCCGTCCTGCCATTTTCAGAATTCACTTAAATCGTTGTATGTGTAGGGGTAAGGAGGTGAGGAGGAATGCACCCCGCCTTGCACATGACACCAGCAGTCCTGGATGTTAACTAAAGCTTTTCCTGGGCTCTGCAGACATCAAGTTCCCTCAAGGAGGGAGGGAGAGCACTTGGCTCAAGGTACACTCTTCACATAAAAGAGGCTGTGGTTTGTCTTCATATGGGCCAAATGATGTTAAAAAGGAGGAAGAAGCACCCCTATTTGTCACTAACTTAGACTGACTGAAATAGGACCAAATAAATTTTAGCCTTTAGTTCCATCCAGCTGAGAAGTAATGGGAATAAAAGGGAAATAACAAAGACCCCTGTCCAGTGTGCCCTCAATGAGCTACAAACATTGCTCTAAGTAAAAATTATTCTCTACTCGAAAGGTAGCATATAAAGGTTTATCTTTAAAAAAAAAAACCAAGATAACACTTGAAATTTTCCTCCCATGCTTCCTATCTGTCTCCTGCTTCCCTAGGTGGCAAAATGGATAGAGCTCTGGGACTGGAGTCAGGAAGACTTGACTTCAGACCTGGCTTCAGATACTTACTGGCTAGCTGTATGACCCTGAGCAAGTCAATTATCCTCTCTCTGCATTAGTTTCCTCATCTGTCAAATCAATAAACATTAATTATTTCTATATGCTAAGCACTGTGCTGAGCCCTGAAGATACAAGAAGAGGTAAAAGACAGTCACTGACCTCATGGGACTCACAATCTAATGAGGATAATAATAGTACCTATCTCCTGGGGTGGTTGTAAAGATCAAATGAGATAATATTTAAAACCTTAAAGCAGCATTGAAATACTAGTCATCATTATGGTTGTTACCTTTCCTATACATTTGGTATCATTTGTCATTGTTGTTCAGTTTGTCTAGTCCTGTACAACTCTTTGTGACCCCATGTGAGGTTTTCTTGGCAAAGATATTGAAGTGGTTTTCCATTTCCTTCTCCCTCCAGCTCATTTAACAGATGAGGAAACTGAGGCAAACAAAGTGAAGTGACTTGCCCAGGGTCACATAGCTAGCAAGTCTATGATATCAGATTTGATCTCAGGCCTGACTTCCAGGTCTGGTATTGTTTCTGCTGCATCACCGAGCTACCCTTTAAGCAGCATTAGTTAAGCAACAGCTGCCTCCCAACTTTCTGTGAGACACAAAACTGGGAGATGCAGCAATCTGATCATTTTCTCCTGGACCCAAGATTGAAAGAAGCAAATAAAAGTAAACATCTTTAATTCACTTATCATCTTCCTCACCATCTCTCCATAATTCCTTCTCACTCTGTCTCTATTTTACAAACATTGTCATGCATAAACAGGAGAAGGAAGCTTTAATGGATATCTTATGTGGAGTATCTATATACTTGTTCATTTAAAGAAAAGTTCACCTCCTGCCTAAAGGAGATAGCCTCTCCTTCCTCTCCCAACTTATTTTAAAGTAGAAAATATGAGGCAGGGCAGCTAGGTGGCACAGTGGATAGAGCACCAGCCCTGGAGTCAGGAGTACCTGAGTTCAAATCCGGCCTCAGACATGTACTAGCTATGTGACCCTGGGCAAGTCACTTAACCCCAATTGCGTCGCTAAAAAAAAAAAAGAAAAAGAAAATATGAGGGGGAAAAGGAGGGCAATGATGTGAGCAGCAAGGTTAGAATGGGCCCTGGGAGTGTAAGACAAGGACTTCATTCTGGAGAAGCAACAGTGCCTAAGGAATACAGGGTTGGTTTAGGAGGCAAAGGATGTGGGTTCATTTGAGTTGTGGTGCTAAACAAGTGACATCCTTGTGCCTGAAATGGAGCTATTCCATCTTTGAAGCAAAAAAAAAACCCTTTAGTCCCTACTTTCTGCATAGTCTGCAGAAAATTTTAACTCATTGAAAAGTGACATAAAGGGACAATGGGCAATGGTCCCTGTTAGCCCTCCTATTCTCACTTCTCTCTCCATATAGACTATATGAGGTATTATACAGGAAAGACAAAAGCCTAGAGCTCGCCTTGGATGAGCTCACAGTCTAATAAAGTACTTTCTTCTTCTAATTCTCACATTGACCTCCATAATGGTTGGCCTTGCATGATGCTGAACCCAACTCGACAGTAGGAAAAGAGGTTCTTTAAAAAAAAAAAAACCTGCCTGCATTTAGTGTCCATGAATGAAGGTTATACATGCTGCTGGTTTCTGAACTGACAAGAGGAAATTAAGGAGATAAATGGATAGGGGAGAGGAATAAAAGGACACAAACTGACAAAGACTCCCCTGCTCTAATTTGGGGAAAGAGAGAGATGTGGGCTAAATGGCACAGGTGTGTGAATTTTAAACCAATGGGAACCAAAGGCCCAAAGAGGAGGATCATGGTATAGGTGGAAGAACCCATACCCTTCTATCAGTCAAGATTTAATTAGCTTTAAAACTGTGCAAACAAGATTTTTTTTATACCCTGTGTTCCTTTGTCAGATATAAACTCTTCAAGTGGGAGAAGGAACCTGTGACTTGCTAACCAGCTAAGCTACCCATGCCCCTGGTATCTTTAAATGGTGGGAGAAATTTGAGCAGTTGTTTAGAAAAGGTGTGAAACAATTTAGTGGTTATAGACCTCTGGTTTGGAAGATTTCATTTCAAAACAAATCCCTGTAAAGGAATTACCCTTGGGGTGCTGGGGGGAGCAGGAATGAGAGGGTTTATTATTCTCTCTTCTTTCCATCCCCTCCACTGACCATGTGACTGGGGAAAGGGTCAGCGAGAGGCCAGGTGTTCAGCTGAAAGCAGAGAAACCTATTAAGGGCAAATAGTCACCCAAGAAAGGAGAGGATATACCTGGGAGCAGAAAGAAATGCACCAAATATATACACAGTTACAGAGAGATAGGAATCAGACTCAAGGAATAGAAGTCCTTATGCCAGGTAAGAGGACCCAACAAAGAAATATCCACCCAAGGTAGACTTCATGAAGTCTCTAGAAAGAAAGGGAAAGACTTCCAGTAATTAGCAATTGTGAGGAACTCCTTTGCCAAATAGGTTCTCAACATCTGTGCTTCACTATCATTATATTCTAAATTTAAATTCACCTTTTCCCTGGATTCTGTTTGTATTTGTGGGAGAGTGTGACCCAGGTTTTGGGGGAGGGGTGTTTTGTTCTAACTGTTCTTATAAAAATTTCTTAATAAATACTTAATGCTAAAAGCTAATTGAAGCTACTGGCTGATAATCAATGGGAAGGATACCAATGGAGGTTTGTGAGCCTCAGTATTAGAAATCCAAATCCCAGGGATCCATAGAAATTGGAGGATATGCTGATATCCAGATTCTTGGGATTTAACTCAGAAGTAAGTAGAAAATCAGGGAAATACCATCAAAGGGATGTTGATAGGATTAAATGATTGTAGATCCATAGCCTAAAGGGACCTCAGAGTCCAAACCCAATCAGTTTGCAGATGAGGCTATATGAGTTGCCTGTCACAAAGGCATAGTACGCATGAGAGGTGTAATTAGAACATCGGTTCTCTGACTCTTGAGTCAATATTCCTCGAGTAGTTATTAATGGCTTAATATCAACGTGGAAGAATAGCTCCAGAAGAATAATCTGCGTGTCTATGTCAATCCCTGTGCTATTTACCATTTTTTTTTGTCAGTGACTTTGTCAGTGAGAGGCAATGTATTGTACTGACTAGGCCAGGCTTGTACTAGAAAGACCTGAATTCAACTCCCAGATAGGAGATGATAAATGAGTCACTTAACCAGTGACCTGGGCAGATCTCTTAACACTAAGTTTGAGATGACCTGGAAATCTGCCTCACTGGAGGGAGTTTCCATGCCAAAAATCCCCTACACTGATGAAATCACAAATCCAAACAAAGTGGTTGAATAGCAAACACTTCAGATCACAGAGTCAGGATCCAAAGATACATTAACAGGCTAGAATGTTGAAGTAAATCTAAAAAGATGAAAGTAGCAAGGAGGAGATGAGTGGTGTAGTCCAGATATGGGATTTCATCAAGAAAGTTCCAGGGAGAAAGCTCCCAACAACTCAGATTCATGGTTGTTTTGCAATTTCTAGTCTAGACTTTTCCAGGATCACTCAGCCAGCATGTGTTAGGGACAGAACTTGAACCCAAGTGTTTCTGGCTCTAATCTCTATAAGCTATGCCATGCCTTTTCTTGAATGGACTTATTTTTAGACGGAATTTTCAAATTTGGTTGTGGATTTTTTTGTGGACATACTGATGTAAGGCAAAACCATTACTGTGTAATCTATCATCCATTGTTATGGCTGACTTAGCACGGTACCTGACACATAGTAGGTGCTTAATAAATGTTTACTGATTGATTAGTCACATCTTCTCCATGCCCTCATTGGGTCCCTTGGAAAAATCTCTGCCCCACTCAGCATTCTGTTACCTCTTATATTATTCTTCTGTTCCTTTGAACAGACACAGGGGAAGGAGTCCTGTCATTTTGAGTGAGGACTTTATGTTTTGCTAGGGTCATGAGGGCAGGGGGAGACAAGAGGGAGAAAGGGAATAAAAGATGCTGACTTGGCAATGCAGTCACTTATTTGTTTCTCCTTCTCAGGACAGTGTATGACACTCATATCTGAAATTCTACCATGCCTCTGACAGTGTCTTAACAGATGATTGATTGCAATGTGTATTTGTTCTGCATAGCAGCATAATGCCATATCTCAGTCTCACAGAGAAGCAAAATTGCAGCCCATCAGGATGCTTTGTTACATCAATTCCAATGACAGAGTAAAGATGATAGCTTTGTAAGAGAAGAGGGAAAAATAATAAAAGAAGGAATTTAGATCATACCCATGTAAATTATATTGACTAAATTAGTCTTTGTTAGATTTTAAATATTCTCTTTTTGTGAGTGTGGGTACAGACTGAGTTTTGTGCTGGCCAAAATATATTATAAAAGTCCAAGCCTTTGTTGATGGCAGACAGATAAGATTAAGGCAGTAATGTGGAGTGTGGAGGGGGATGACTTGCCTTCTTTACTTAACTTTGATTTTTGCTCAACTTTATGTTGATACCACTCAAGACCTTGGAAGCAATGTTATTTTAGTAACCTCACTTTGATAGTTTCTGAATCATTTGCTGGTTTGGCTAATTTGGGGGAGAGTTCCTGAACTGAGTCTTATAAACACAGGAATCTCTAACTCAAAATCAAATAGTTGTCTGAGGCAACAGACCTCAAATCAGTACCATATCCAGGCACTTAAAAAATAATAATAAAATAAATGAACTTAATATCTTGGAACACTCTGGCAAGTTTATGTTGACTGTTCCTAAGAAGGTGTTCAGACTCATAGGCTGATCCTTTCCTGGTTAGTCAGTCATTGCCACGATTATCATATTTCTAATATCCTATCTACTTCTAATTCCTATTATGCTATTCAATTGATTTCCCAGAGAAAGCTATTGATCTAATAATGAAGGGGAAAGAATATGGGATTTCCAGTCAGAGAATGAGACTCAAAACCTAAATTTGCTACTTATGAGACCTCAAGCAAATCACCATACTTCTCAAGAGCTCCTCTTCCTCACCTATAAAATAAATAGGTTGGACTATGTAATCTCTAGAGCAGTAGTTCTCAAAGTATGGTCCAAAGAATTCTGGAAGTTCTACAAAATCAAAACTATTTTCATATTACTAAAATGTTTTCATTTCTAATGTAGTAAATATCAATAAATATAACATATATAAGCTTTTGGGAGGATCCCTGATTTTTAAAAGTATAACGGGGTCTTTATTTATTAAAATATATTTTTATAGCATATCTATTTCATAGATATGCTAAAATAGTATTTTAGAACAATATTTTATAATCCTGATATGAACCTAGGTCCACTGACTCCAAAAATGACTCTCTACCCACTATATAATAGCATCTCTCAGAGGATATGTCCTATATCTAGAAATATTGGAATTTGTCCCTGGTTGGAAGTTTTAGCCACCCTGGTGTGTTTCAATCAATCAATCAGAGAGCTTGGGACTATGCTATGTGCTAGGGACACAAAAGCATTGAATAAAACAGTCCCTAGTATCAGGGAGCTTTCCTAATAAGGGGGAAGATAATAAATATTTATATAAGTAAGTAACAGCATAAATATAAAGAGAACAAATACAAAATGATTAAGCATAAGTTTGTTCAAGAAGGAGGGCACGTCGGTTGAGGGGAATCAAAAAAAGGCTTCACAAAGGAAGAGGGATTCTAAAATATGGAGGTAAAAATGAAGCTAATTGCAGGGATGGGGAGTGGCCAATGATAAGTCACAGAAATGAGAAATGGGATGGAATATGTAAATAATAAAGAGAAGGTCAGTTTGGCTGAATCACAGAATGGGGGAGAGTGAGTAATGTCCAATGAGGATATGAAGCTATATGGGGAACAATTTGTGAGGAGCTTTAAAAAGCAGAGGAGGTAATATTGTAATCCTTTGAATAAGGGAGGGACATAATCTGACCCACACTTAAGGAAAATTAATTAATTGAGGGCAATATTTAGGATAGATTTGAAACTTTTAGCAGGAAAAACAAAAAGGAGCCTTTACAATAATCTAGGTGAGAAATAGTGAGAATTTGAGAGGTGCACATTCATGAGATACATGAAATGGTGTAGAAGCAGAAATGGCAATATTTGGCCACAAACTGACTATGGGGGTAAAGTAGTTGAATATAATGCCAAGATCTCAAACAAGGAAGATTGGAAAGATAGAAATGCCTTCAAAAATAAGGAAGTTGGGGAAAAGGGTGTTCTAAGGAAGAAAGATAATGAATTGTTATAGACATATTGAGTTTGAGATGTATCTGGGACATCCATTTTGAAATGTCTAATAGGCAGTTTTTGATATGGGCCTAAAGCTTATAAAGGAAGACTAGAGCTGGAGGTATAGATCTGGGATCTATGATGGCACAGAGATGATTATTAAACCCAGGAGAGTTGATGAGGTTGCAAAGAAAGCAAGTATAGAGAAGAGAAGGGAGCTTAAGATTGAACCTTGAGAAACACCCATACTTAGGGATGTGATATGGATAGCAAGCCAGCAAAGAAGACAGAGCCATCAGACAGATAGGAAGAGAATCTGGCTTGGGAAACTAAGAGAGAGAAAGGAGGAGAGGGTGGTAAACAGTGGCAAATGCAACCGATAGGTCTAGAACAGGGGTTTTTAACTGGGAATCTATAAACACTTTTTAAAAAAAAATGATAATCATTCATTACATTTAGTTCCTTTTGTAATCCTTTGTGTTTTATTTTATTTATTTAAAAACATTCTGACAAAGGATTCATAGATTAGTTTCACCAGACCCACAAAGAGGTCTACAAAAGAGAAAAGGTTAAGAAAACTAGTCTAAAAAAAAAAGAAAGAACACTAGTCTAGAAATATGAAGGCTGGAAAAAGATCATTTGGCAATTAAGAAGTTATTGATAACTTTGAAGAGAGTAATTGAAAATTTATTTTTATAACCGTAGTTCATTTCATAGGATGACAGATTTCTAAACATAAGGTATGTTAGAGGCCATCTAATGTATTCTCTTTAGCTTTGTTGTTCAGTCATTTCAATCATGTTCAACTCTTCATGACCCCATTTGAGGTTTTATTGGCAAAGATACTGGAGTGGTTTGTCATTCCCTCTTCCAGTTCATTTTATCAGTGAGGAAACTGAGGCAAACAGAAGTTAAGTGACTTGCCCAGGTCACACAGCTAGGAAGTGTCTGTGGCCAGATTTGAATTCAGGAAGATGAGTCTCCTTGATTTCAGGTCCAGCATTCTATTCACTGTTCCACATAGATGCTGTCTTTATCTTACAGATGAGGTAACTAAGGTAATTAAGTGACTTGTGAAATATTACACAAGTAACAAATGACAGAGGCAGGAACTCAAGTCCACTGTCCCTCAAATCCAGTGATCCAGTGCTCTTGACCTTGAGGAAAAAAAGTAATCCAACATTTTCATTCCTCATAGGCCCTCCCTCTCCATCAAGTACACCCTTCTCCAAATTCCTATTATGTGTTTTCTTCTCCCATTAGAATGTAAGCTCCCAAAGGGCAGAGTCTGTCTTTTTTTCAGTTTCTTTCCCTATCCATGGCACATAACACAGTGTCTGGCATATAATAAATGCTTGTTGACTTGCCTTGCCTCTACAACTCTGGCGTTAGTACATACAACCCATAATGAAAACATCTTAAGTTCTAATCACATGTGATGCTTTCTGTGTCTCTGCACAACATTCATAACTTCTTTGTCTTTTTGTCACCAATAAAGCAGGATCTATTATTTATTACTCATCCAGACTTCCTGACTTCACAGAGTCATTGACAGGGTTAGTTTCCAAAGAGTTGTCTTGGGCATTAAAAATTACCAAGTAGTTACATAAGGCAAGTACTGAGTCTAATGAACCCTTGTTTCCTACAGATTATCCCCAGGGAATGGAAATAGGCAGCTAAAATACAATTCATGTCAGATTGTCTAGAAAACAGCAAGTTGCCAAGGCAACAGTCCCTGCTTTTGCCATCATATAGAGATAGGGTAAATCATTTATTTTATAAACGTTACCACAGCAACACAAACTGCTTGGGAAATCGCTGGAGGATTGAGAATGAGGGTAATGACAGCCTATAGAATTATTCTTTCCCTCCACAGGACATCAGAATAAAATGACCACATCTAAACAAAACTATATACACCCGAGTTTATATACAATCTGGGTACTCAGTGAAAATGGATTGCATAAGTGATCGAGTATTGAAAGTATGGTTATCAAGGAAAAAAAGACAGTGTCCTCTGGTTCTGTGACCCATATGGTGACTGCTCATTTTTTTATGTTCTCTTGTGCTTGGACAGCCCTAGCAATACTGGTTCTTTTCTCCTCGATTTTGTACCGCTGAAAAAAGCCTCAAAGAGATTCCTAAGCCTCAGCTATATGGCTTAACCCATTAGGTTTTTCCAGGTGTGGATGACAGAGAAAAAGAATATAATACAGGAATTAGTCATCTATGATAAGCACATCCATGTATATGCCTGTTAGTTCTCTTCAACAATGAAGGGCTAACAACAACAATCTATAAATACTTTGTGTTTTGCACACTGTAGGTAATCAATGCTTGATTAATTGAATGAATATGTATAAGCATATACAACTAGAATTTGCACAAAAATAATTAAGGAACTATACAATTCAGGAAAAAAGTCAAGAAATGCAAACATTTTGGTAGGTTTTTAGAACCCTTTGAATGAAACAACTCTATCTATGCTTAATTTAACCCTGTTTTTCTCTAGCCTATATTTTAATTTATATTGAAATCTACATGAGACTATTTTCTTTAATCTACTTTCAAGTCTAAACATCTCCCTAATCCATTGGTGCTTACAGGTTTGTAATTTTCTCCCAGTAGCAGGATTTATTGTCTTGCTTCTAGATATAATAGGATGAATGGACAGGTTGCCAAAGGAGCCAAAGAGAAATTGGAGGTCAACTAACTCAGTCCCCTCATTTTTTAGGGGAGAAAACCAAGCTTACCCATTTTAACTGTTTAAATACCTATCATCCAGGAGAATTAATTTTCCCATAAGATTGCTTTGATATCTTTCAGGGAACATACAGCACCCCAAACTATTTCTAGATGTCTCACAAATATTATACCAGAAAGATATGAGAAAGCAGGGCAGTCTCAGGACACTAAGAGGATCACATCCTACAGGGAATGGGCTGAATAGCACCCCATATTTATGCCAAAGACAAACAGAAGGTTATCTTCATTATCTAGGCAGAGAATCTTAGATTTAGAGTTAGAAGGAAATTTAGATACCATTTAGTCAAAAGTCCACATTTCAAAAATGGGGAACTGAAGCCAAGAGAGAGGATATTATTTTCCCAGGGTCCTCGAGCTGATAAAGAACCCAAGTTTCTTTATACTGAAAAATAGGAGGAAAGTTGTACCTGACTGTCTTTCTACTCCTAATTATGGAGGATGCCTTGTGGATAAGGAACAACAATTCACTAATAGACTTAAAAAGAAAATTGTTGAGGTCTTCTGGATCATAATCTTTCATTCTAGACATTCTGATAGAGTTTCATTGAATTTTAATCAGGAACTATTATTTTCAAGCCTTACCCTAAGCTTAATAGCAAGTGGCCAAGTTAGAAGTAAGATCAAAGATTCAGGCAGAACCCCCATGCTTCCAAAGACTTAGAAAATATGAATTAGGGGGCAGTTAGGTGGTGCAGTGGATAAAGCACTGGCCTTGGATTCAGGAGGACCTGAGTTCAAATCCAACCTCAGACACTTGACACTTAACTAGCTGTGTGACTCTGGGCAAGTCACTTAACCCTCATTACCCTGCAAATTAAATTATATATATATATATATATATATATATATATATATATATATATATATATATATATATATATATATATATATATATATATAAATTAACTTAAGGAAAATGGTAGACAAGACACCACTCACCCAACAGACCTGCAATAAAAGAACACAGTCATTTTTTCAAGTTTTCCAAAAAATTTCGACTCAGCCTCAATCTTATTTGTTTTCATATTTGTCCAATGTATTTCTGGCCCTGAATTTGTGGGTGTGTAGTAATAGGCTTCTGTATTCCATCAACCTGAAAGTGCATTGATGACTGACCCAAAGCTTATCCACCATTGCCTTAATTTTTTAACTTGCATGAGCTCAGAAGCCCCCTAGAAAGATGTGTTCATTCATATTTCGTGAATGAATTGATTTCCTTTTTTGCCACCTTGTTTTGCTCTTTTATTTCTTTTCTTTTCTTTTTTCTTTCTTTTCTTTTCTTTTTCTTCTTGTGGGGCAATGAGGGTTAAATGACATGACCAGGGTCACACAGCTAGCAAGTGTTAAGTGTCTGAATCCAGATTTGAACTCACCATCCTTCTGAGTCCAGGACCGGTGCTTTATCCACCGCACCACCTAGCTGCCCCTCTTTTGTTTTTTGTTTTTTTGGTTGTTTTTATTTTAAAGCAAAAGAAGGGTCTTCAAAAGTAAAATGGGATGGGGTGGGAGGTGAAACCATGTCAGGGGCAGCTAGGAGGTGTAGTTGGAGGAAGAAAGAGCTGAGTTTGAATTCTACATCTGACACTCACTAGCTATGTCACTTGAAGTGAGTCACCGACCTGCTCTCAGCCTCAGTTTCCTCATCTCTAAATGATGTAATAGCACCTACCGCCCAAGGTTGTTGGAAGGATTAAGTGAGATAATGCAATATGTCCTAAATGTCTCAGTTTTAGTTTTAAGTTCCTTTAAAGGCACCCCTTCAACTTAAAAACTCCTTAAAGCTTAAAACCATGTAATCCTGTGTATGTAAAGCATTTTGCAAATAAAATTTAAAGCACTACAAATCTTCAACATTGTGTTATCTATTAACATCTTTGTTTTTTACCATGGTCTATCCTTCCTAAGATAATATTTCAGCTGAACTCAATTGAACATATTAACATCTAATATAAAAAGAAACAACCTAACTCTCATTCCCAGATTTTAATTGAGGTATACAAAGGTATATGTACTAGTTCTTTTGAAAGTAAACTTACATGGATGCATTAAACCAAGTTTCTTTATTTGTAAGATGGAGTGGGGTAGAAATACAATTTTCCAAGGTCCTTTCCAGCTCTAACTTTCAGAGATTCTTCATTTTTAACAAAAGTAGAGTTCTGGTGTTAATGCACTGCTGAATAGTTTCCTTTTTAACATTCCCTGAGGCAGAAATACAGTGACTGTCAATCCATACTTCCTCATAGGCAAAATGGTAATTAGTGACATCATGCATGAAGTTATGACTCCCTTGTCTCTGCACCAGGTTCTCTGTTCCCCATATACTAAGCCTCCTGTGATCACTCGAGTTGAAAGTGGTCCCTTTCGCTTCTCTGAATTCTTACTCTGCTATACTTACCACTCTTTTCCTTCTCAGATACCTTTTAAAATCTGTCTTCTCTTTTCTAACTAGAGTTGTGTCCTTCAGAAGAGTTTTTTTGAAAAAGGTGAAGTGTTTGAATGCTACTGCTCATGATCTATTTTTCCCCCAGTCGCTCTTTTACACCATCTATGAGGTTCAGTTTAAAAGATGCTAACTTTTTGTGTGCATTTTTTGTACCTGAAAGTAGTTCCCTAAGAACAGAGGAGTGACATGACCAGTTTGTGCTTTAGAAGTATATATTTGGTAGCTGTGTGGAAGATGAACTGAACAGAAAAGAGGTTGGGGACAGGGAGGTTGTCACAATAATCCAAGTGAGAATATACCAACCTGAACTGGGATAATGGAGTCATGAATGGCCAGAAGGACACAGATGCAAAGGTGTGGTTAGACATAGAACCAACAAGACTAAACTTGGCAATTGATAGTATATAAGAGTTGAAGGATTTTGGAAAGCAAAGAACACAGGGTGACTTAAAGTACGATGGTGTCTTCGATAAAAACATGCAAGTTAAGTGGAGAATCTCTCATAGAATTCCTATTCACATTATTCAGAATACAAAATTTGCTTTTAATACTGTTTGGTCTGACAGTGTAATAGAAAATAAGTGTTAAGGGGGTGTACAAAGAAATTTACAGACTCTTTAAAGATCTGGAACCCAACTTAGTCTTTGTTGAAATCTGTTTAAGTATAAATAATGTTCTCAGTTTCTTGAGTCCCATTTAACAAAGTAGAAAGCTGCCTTAATTATCAATCTTTAGATTCTGAATAATAACCTTAAGATAGCTTTTAAAAAGGAATAGAACATCAAAGAGTCATGTTGAAAAAGATATTGCTCAATTGACATGAAAGTACCTTTAAAAGAATGCATTTTTCAGAATAGAAAAGCTCCAAGTAGGAAGGAACCAGTGGAAAAGGATAGATTGTTGAGATAAAAGAATATGAAAATGATCGATAGAGTAATATTCTAGAATAATTGGCAATGCATGGGATTAAAGGCACAGGTGGAGATGTAATCTTGGCAAAAAAGAGGATTGACTATCCTCAAAAAGGAAGACAGGAGGAGAGGATAAGTAAGGACAAAAATCTATTTGGAGGAATAGAGGAGGGCGGATGAAGATGCCCCTGACAGCCTTCATCCAAGGAAAGTAGAAGCCAGCATCATCTATTGGAAGATAAGGGACTAAGAATGGATTTAGGGGCTTGAAGAGAGAGGAGATCATTTGGAATGGCCACTATTCCAGCCCTAAGGGCACAGTGGAGGTTATAAATAGCATGGAACTGTAGCAGATTCAGTATATTTTCACATCTGGTCACTTAACAATGGTACTGCAGTAAGATGTAGAAAGGTTAATGATGGAGGGATCTAGGGTTGAAAATTTTCAGGATGACACTAGAGAAAATAGGAGGAAAAGTGATTCAAGTAAGAAAGACAAATGCCTTGTTGGAATGACTAATTTTAAGGTAAAACTGTGAAAGAGGCTAACAAAGTAGATGAAATGGAAGAAAAAAGAGGGATTGAAAAGAAACTCTCCAGATCATAAGGGTAAAGAGCAGCTTCAAGAGGAATGGGGCAGTGGGAAAGGTGGAATAGGAGGGGGAAAGCATTTAAAGAGTGCCTACTGTGTGCTAGGTACTGTGCCTTACAAATATGTCATTTCATCCAACAACCTTGTGGAGAATATGACATTATTATCTCCATTTTACAGCTGTGAAAACTGAGGTGTAAGAGGTTACACAGGGTCACACAACCAGTGTCTGAGGCTGGATTTGAATTCAGGTCTTCCTGATTCTAGATCTAGTACTTTAGCCACTGTGTCACCTTAGTTGGAAATTAAGGAAAGGGACTGTGGGTTGGGAAATGAGATCTAGAAGAGAGCCTAGAAAAAGTGATAGAGTGTTATTGTTTATCCTTCATTCTCAAAGAGGACCATGACATCAGAACATGATTTTGTGACTTGCAGTGAACTGGATTTAAGTGAGGAAGGGCTGGGAGAAGTCACCAGCCTCACTTTCTCCTCCAGAACCATCTAGGTCCAGTGGCAAGATATACATCCGGACGACTAGAGATGGCCCCAGATATTTGAGGCTATCAAGGTTAAGTGTCTTGCCCAAGGTCACACAGCTAGCAAGTGGGAAGTGTCTGAGGCTGGATTTTAACTCAAGTCCTCCTGACTCCAAGGATAGTGTTCTATCCACTTTGTCACCTGGCTGCCCCAATTGAATTGATGATGGTGTAAATGCCAAAGAAGGAAGGGTTGTTGGAAGTGATTGAGGAGAAGGTCAATACTGTTTTCAGCTCCTCCTGTGATTTCTGGGAGCATCAGGGAAGAGGCAGCTGAGTTGAAGAGCATGATGAGAAATGTCATGTGTTTAGGAGGAAGCCAGGATTCAGTGAGTGCCATTGGGTAGTTGCAAGATGAATTCAAAGACGAAGAAGAATCTGTTAGCAGAAGGGTCAGGATGCGAAGGATAGGGACTAGAGAGAGATTGATTGGAAATGCAGAGGATTGAAAGTGCAGAGAACAGTAATTAGGGTCTGGGATTTTCCCTAGGTATGCCATGCTTCTGAATGACAAAAAAAAAAAAATTGGGGATTTGTTAGCTGAGTCAAGATGGTATTGGGAATAATTAATTAATTAATTGGCAGGATTCTAATCAGAATGTTGTCGTGATGAGACCTTCACAGATCCTTTCTACCAGGTGCTTTCTTGTTTCCATTAGACCAAAACATAGAGATGCCATGATTGGTGACTTCTTTCCCCCACTTCAGTTGTGGCCAGTGTGATTAATCAAATTGTTGGCACAAAATGCAATAATGGAAATTGAAGGTTCGGTCTTATCTCTATGAAGTATCTTTTCATCCAATTTTAGTTTATACTGAGCATTATGCTAATACTTAGATTAATATGAAAGTGCTTTTATTATCCCTATAACTCTAAATAAGCAACCATGTAGTATCGTGCTTAAGAGTTCTGGGCCTGGAAAACCAGATTCTGGTGATCAGAAGCAACTCATTTAACCTTTCTCAGCTTCAGTTTCTTCATCTGTAAAATGAGTATGATCATGTACCTACCACACTGAATTGTGGGTCCACACATTTTTTTGGTGGGGCAATGAGGGTTAAGTGACTTACTCAGGGTCACACAGCTAGTAAGTGTCAAGTGTCTGAGGCCAGATTTGAACTCTGGTCCTCCTGAATCCAAGGAACAGTGCATTATCTACTGTGCCACCTAGCTGCGCCTACCACACTGAATTTTGAGAATGAAATGAGATAATATATGTAGATACCTCTGAAAACTTCAAATGCTATATAAATGCTAACTATAATAATGACATAATTATATTATCATTACTAAATTTGTATCGGTATGCATTTGATTCAAGTAATGCTTATGCTACAGAACCATATTTACCAATTTGTGTTTGCAAGTCTAATTCCAAAGGTATCTGCTTATTTTCTAAAGCAAGGATTTCTACCTTGATCATGACTATTTGTATATAAATGATATATGAAAGGGGGCAGTTACATGACACAGTGGACAGAGCACTGGGCTTGGAATTAAGAAGACTCATCTTCCTAAATTCAAATCTGCCTTAGAAATTTAGTAGCTGGCTTTGCTTCATTTCTTCATTCTTAAAATGAGATGGAATAAGGAAATGGCAAATCACTCGGTCATAAGGAGTCAGAAATGACTGAACAGCAACAATATCAAAGCAATTTTGTATTTTCACGTACCAGTAGAACGTAAACTCTTTGTAGGCAGGGTAAGTGTTTTATTTTTTCGCCATTCTTTCCCTCATACCTAATCAAGTGCTTGGCACATAGTAAGGACTCATTCAAGTTTTGTTTAATTTGTTGCATCTTGATTTTTATGTTTTTTTAAAGGAGCTAAGTTTAGGAAATATTTTCACATGCAAATACCTCTGATGAAGTTAGACCTATTTAGACATAACCATAATGTTTTTTAAATAGCCTTAAAATTAGAGATGTAAGTGGAAGTACAATTTAGTTGCTAATTATTTTCTTTTTACTTCCTGTGGCTCTAATCCAATCTTCTGTCCTTAGTCAGTGAGCATAGAGTGTTTTCATAACTGTTGCAAGAATCAAATGAGTTAGTATATATGAAATAGTTTTGAAAAATGTACAATATAATATATGATTATTAAATCTTATGTTATACTAGTACAATGATGTATTACGTGATATTACTATAATTATACTAACAGTATAATTACACCATTTTATTAATATGTAATTATATATTATTATAGTTATATTATAGGATTAAATACAAACATAATATACTTTTATTAAATATGTTATTGGATCATAACTAAGGCACAAACTGGCATCTGTGCCTCCTACTGTTTTATCAATGTTTCATAATAGCATCACCCCTGGTAAGAGGCCAATCTCAGTTCAGTTCTTTGTTTTTTTCTTTATCCTTCAGGCCTCATTCTCTTTAACTTTAGTCCCTGCAAATTCATAGAATTTCAAGCTAAAAAATACCTTAAAGATCACCCAGTCTAACCCCCTTCTTGTTTCTTTCCTTCTCTCTCTCCTCTCCTTCATTGATCCCATGAATATAGATGGATTCTGTACAGAAAGAAAAATGTCACTATCTAAAAATCTGAACTTATGAAATAGATAAATGGGGGGAGGGGTGGTGATTCATAGTGCTAATGGAGGCTTCCCATTACAAAGAGATTCATTTCTGTGTTCTTTTAAGTAATAAACTTTGTAGTGCAATTTAATCTGTGTGGATAGTTGATTCTCAAGGAGTCCTTCCAATGGATCTGTGATTTGGATGAGTCATTGATTTGGATGCTCCCTCGGATGATCCATATCATAGCCCATTCCTATTTGTCAATCCTAAAGGGCTCTTGTTCATACATTTCATAGGTTCTATTGGGGGAAGAGAGGCAGTCCATCCAGATGCTGGGAATCTTCTCCCTTTTTTCTCTTAACCACTATCATGGTTCTTGGAGAGCATACATGGTGCTGTCCATTGGCTATCTCCTACTTTTATCACATGGTTACATCATCTTCTTTGTTTCATGTCGTCGCTTACTCTTGTAGTTCCTTATCTGGTTTGATGCAGCCTATTCACACTTACATGTGCTCTGCCATTCATCTCTGACTGACATTTCTTTAGAGGCTGCTGTGCTTTAATGACATATCGACATACAACACTTGAAATGTCGATGTTTAGAAAAAGACCATTAGGATCAGTGCCTGAGAGAAGGAAAAGTCCTCACAGGCCATCTGGTCCATCCCCTGTGCCTCCCAACTTTACAAATTATCCTGACTTTCAGAGAGAAATCTGTACCCCCTGGAACTTGCTACTTCATAGAATGGCCAAGGATTAAAGAATCTTGAAGAAAATATTAGGGGAACAAGCAATCAAGGGCCAGTTAGAAATGAATCTTTGAATCCAGATTATCCTTAGAAGTCATTGAATCCAATCTCTCCTATGATTAAAAAAAGTCATTAGAATAACAATTCACATTTCTATAGCATGCTAAGGTTTAAGAGACACCTTTCCTTACAAAGAAAGACAAATCTCTAAGATAGGTATTGACAATGCTATTGTTTCCATTTTGTGTCTAAGGTTCTGATGGTTTTAAATGACTGTTAGAGTGTGGATGCACAGTGTAATAAGTTTTGGAGCCAGGATTTGAATACAGCTCTCCTGATTCAATTCCAAGACTCTTTCAAAATGAGTCAGAGGTAATAAAATTAAGATTTGAAAAGGACCTTGGATATCACTTAGTCCAGTTGCGTTGTTATCTACCATGATCTTATGAATAATAGTAAATCTCCTGAAAATAATAATGTAAGCAATTATTCTATTTTTAATAACAATGTACATGTTTGTCATACCTCATACCACCATCTCATAGGGCTTCTGTCAAATACTTTAGAGCCAAATGACTAAAAAAACAACATTCTAGCTATTTCTTTTCTTTGTGGTGATTGATTCATGTGTATACCCCATGACACCTTCTTAAGTCCTTATTTGAGAATTAAATAAAAGATTTTGGTGAGTAGTTCCTCTTAATTCTCCGAGTCAAGGTTGTTGTGCCCGTACTAAGCAGCTATTCCTAAACTATGCTTTATTTGGCCTGAAATATAGTTATTGTTGTTTTTTCTCTTATGTCATTTTCTAGAGAGGATATTCAACGAAGATTGGGTAGGTCCTTGATGGGGGCATTGATGTTCAGTCAGAAGGACTTGAATAGTTCTCTGCAAAATAACCAAATCAATCCCTTGAAATAAAAGGTTTATTTGTACCACCTAAAAGTCTTGTCATCAGAGTCAATAGTACTAGGGATTCAATCCTAGGCTCATGCTTAATCAGACTTTTTATAGGAAACTCATAGCAATAGATTTTTTTTAAGCAACAGTAGAGAAAATTAGAGCCTGCAATGCAGGTCAAATACATGTAATTTTAGAGGTGCACTATAGCCTGTATTCCTGGAGTGATGACAGGACTTCTAAGGGCATAAGTAGTAGGACTCCAATTTAGGTTTTACAGATTCCAAATGCAGTCCTGTATGCACTTCCAGTGCTGTAGAAAGTGGTCAAGTTGGAATCAGAAGACTTTGCTTCAAAACCCAATACTACTTTTTGCGTCCTGTATATCTCTGGGAACATGTGGGCAGCTGGGTGGCACAATGGGTAGAGAGCACTGACCCTGAAATTGGGAAGACCTGCGTTCAAATTTGACCCCAAACACTTACTAGCTATGTGACCCTGGGCAAGTCACTTAACCCCAATTGCCTTAAACATCTGAGGCCTTCTCTAAGTCATCCTGATCTATATCTTGCCACTGGACCCAGATGGTGCTGGAAGAGAGAGAGAGAGAGAGAGAGAGAGAGAGAGAGAGAGAGAGAGAGAGAGAGAGAGAGAGAGAGAGAGAGAGAGAGATTGAGATTGGTGACTTTGCAAAGCCCTCCCTCACTTAAATCCAATTCACTGCAAGTTATGACATCACCTCTAGATGTCATGGTCTTTTTTGAGAACAAAGGAGAAATGACATCATCATCATACCTGGGCAAGTGAATTAAAAGCTATGAACCTCACTTCTACACCTTTAAAATGAGAGGACTAGAAACTCAGTGATCTCTATGTTCTCTTTCAATTCTAAATTTTGTGACAAATTTTATGTGCAAAGTCCAAGAAATTCTAAAACTCAAAGACAGCAAAAGAGACTTTCCTGAATGACTGATTTTACTCAGGATCAAAGTATTTCACTCCTCTACTCAGTAACGTTCAGTGGCTCCCTACTGACTCTAGGACTAAATATTATTCTTTATCTTACCAAGTTTTAATTGATACCTTTTGTAGCTTTTATGATGTAAATAATTATTAGTACAGTAATATTCACATAATATGATAGTAAATACATATAGCTGGAGATCAATTCTCATTTTTTTCCAGTGGCATGCAATCAATAAAGTTTGAAGATCACTAGTCTTATCCAGTTTATTTTTGTGATATCTTTACTCAGGCTTATAACTCACAGTTTTCATCCCATTATTTATCCATTTGAAATTTTCAGTGATGATAGGACAAGCAGGATGACTTTAGAAAAGCTTGGAAAGACATTTACGAAATGATGTATTGGGAAGTGAGCAGAACCAAGAGAATGTTGTGCACAGAGACAGCAATACTGTTTGGTGAAGAACTATGAATGACTTGACTATTCTCTACAATACAAAGATCCAAGACAGTCCCAAAGACTATTGATGAAATATACTATCCACATCTAAAGATAGAACTGATATTAATGGAAAAGACTGAAGCTTGCTGTTTTTCACATTCTTACAGTTTTTTATGATTAAGTTTGCTTGTGCAGAGTGACAAGTATGGTGATGTTTTGCATGATCATACATATATGGCTTATATCATATTGTTTGCCATTTCGTGGAGGGACAAGGGGAGGGATAATTCTCTAATACTATTCTACTATATTGTGGAAATGTTTGTTTCATTTAAGTTTAGAGTAAAATAAATGCTTTTGGGGGGCAGGGCAATGAGGGTTAAATGACTTGCCCAAGGTCACACAGCTAGTAAGTGTCAAGTGTCTGAGGACAGATTTGAACTCAGGTCCTCCTGAATCCAGGGCCGGTGCTTTATCCACTGTGCCAGCTAGCTGTCCCAAAAATAAATACTTTAAGAAAATAAATTGTTCAACTTCCTCAGAATTCAAAAGTTCAAAACCAAATGAAATTTTTTGGACAAATTGTCCCTATATGTTTAATTAAAAATGGCTTTTTTGTTAGTAAAGAAAGCAAATGCTTTTTTAAAAAACTAGATTTCTTGAATATCAATTACCACTCATCAAAATTCTGATTGAATGTTGGAAGTGTAGATGAATCGGAGCCGTATGGATTTAATTTCCTCTAAAATATTTGTGGGTTTGAAAATGCAGAAGAGCCCTCAGGGAAAAAAAAATGTATTTTGGATCTTATCAATCTCAAGGGGTATTAAAAACAGTGAAGAGATGCTCAAGAATACCCATCTGGTTTCAATGGCTTCTAATGAAAATTTCTGTCCTATTAATTGTCTTCTGGAAAACTTGCAAAAGAATGAGAATTTCCATTGCCTGCATCCTTGAAAAGCAAGACTAAGCCACAGAATGGTGACAGGATTTTAATGTTGGGAGGGTCTTCCGTGGCCATTTAGTTCAGCCCATACCTGAACAAGCATCCCATCCACCACAAAAGTGGTTGCCTAATCTTCACTTGAAATGAACCTCCCAAGAACTGAAACCCACTGCCTCCTACGTTCACATAAATCTCATTATTAGGAAACGTTTCCTTCCATCAAGCCTACATCTGTCTGTTTACAATTTCCACCCATTGCTTCTGCTTCTACAATTCGGGTCCCCTAAACCCAACCCCTTTTGTGGGGATAGCCCTTCAAATGATGTGATGACAGTGACCATGCCTACCAAGTTCTCTCTTCTCCTGGCTGGCCAACCCCAGTTCCTCCAGTCAGTCTTCATGTGCGCTTACCAAAATTCTTGTTTTGCTTCTTTTTGCCCCAAGTACCATATGTTGCTGTGAAGGCAAGAATTCATTCAGCCACATTGACAAAAAGGCAGGTGACACAGGGACTAAAGCTTTGTGTCTGGGATGAAGAAGACCTGAATTCAAATGCGGCTTCATTACTGGTCTCTAGTTTTGTGACCCTGCAACAGTCCTTTAGCCTTTGTCTATCTCAGTTTCCTCCACTATAAAATGAGAATAAAAACAGCACCTAGATCCCAGAGTTGTGACCCAATCAAGTGAGATCAGATTTTTAAAGGGCCTGCAAAGTCCCTGGCATATTCGTAGTCCAGTTGTTCAGTTGTGTCTCTTTGTGACCCTATTTTGGGGGGTTAGGGAGATTCTTGGCAAAGACACTAAAATGGTCTGCCATTTCCTTCTTCAGTGGATTAAGACAAACAGGGGTTACATGACTTGCCTGGGGTCTTACAGCTAGTGAGTAGCTAAGGCTGGATTTGAACTTAGGTCTTCGTGACTCCAGGCCTAGTGCTCTTTCAACTGAGCCATCTAGCCGTTTCCTCTCAGGACACAGTAGGTGTTTAATAAATGTTTGTTTCCTTAGCCTTTGTAGGGCTAACACTAAATACAGATCTGGTAGGGCAAAGTAGGCAGAGTTTGTCTTAGTTTGCCTTTGATATTCTGATATTTTCTGTACTCTCCCCCCACGCGTGTTTCCCCATGACCCCTCAGATACCCAGTGACTTGATTTCTTTCACCACTGCCAAAAGCTACACTGAAAACAAAAGATATGTCATTTTTGTCTTCATATAAATGAGGTTTTGTGGACCTGTTATTTCTCCCAGGGTTTTTTGTATTTAAAGTCTTGTCTCTAATTATGGAAAATTAAATTCGTCAAGTTAACAAAACACAATTTAGGAATCCGTGAATGGATGAGTGTTGTTCTTGTTATTATGTTTTGTTTTCTTGCAAAGGAGAGGCAGGGGTATGGGTCAGGCTGATTCCTCTGAAGTTGATTGTGTGATCTGAAATCAGCTCTCATATAAAAGTCAGCCTCATGGTTCATACTTATGCCATCTCACAATCCCAGTTGAATCACTCAATGACATTTTGTTCCTTTGAACAAGGAACATCTAAATATTTTGAAATAATATTTAATTGGGTTTTGATACTTTATGACTATATCATTTAAAACCATATAATATGCAAGAAATAATTTGGGAATTTTATCATGATGGATTACTCTAGTTCATATGTGTTGTTCTCGCCAAAGTCATAGTATGAATTTATTAAGCATTTACTTATTTAAGAATTTTAAATGCATGTACTAAGTGCTATGTGCCAGGCACTGTGTTAAAGCCTGAGGCTACAAATATATAGATAGTCTAATGGGAGAGAAAAGACATATATAGGTGAATGATGTCATATTGGTCTGGGAAATCACATGGGGAGTGAGTAGGACAATTTCCAGAAATAATGGTAGAGTTGATTTAACTACTGATCCTAGAACAAGAGGAAAAAGGGAATGGAATGTTTTGTACAAGCTGGAAGGGAAATGAGAAGAATATGCCTGGGGTGAAGCAGGGCTAGTATTGACTCTCACCAATCAGGATAGCATGACCCCAAGTTGAAAGGTCCTTCCAAAAGCAGATTGGGAAGTAAAGATGCACTCCCCCACTTCCTTGCTTTATTGTCTAAAAGTATTGATGTGGCTTTTGCAATAGAAAAAAATTTTTTGAAGGATTTGTAACCGAGCATATATGATATTCATTTAATAAAAGATCTATTATGAGAAAGATTAACTGTGCTTGGAAAAATCTTCAATCTTTACATTGGGATGCTACTCTATAATAAATATTACTTTAATAGCTCTCTTATTTTAAGAATGTTAGAGACTTGAACCTTTCACTGATTCCCTCTATTCCCATTCTTTTTTAATTGAAAAGGAGATTATAATGAGTCAGTTAATGAATCAGTTATTGGCATTTGCATTATTCCAAATAATATTATATTTCAAATTCCTTTCATCTGAAAAATTTCACTAAATCAAGCCATAGCAAGCAAATACATTCTTCAGGGGAGGCGGGTTAACATGAGAAATGACCTACTTTGGGGTGATGGATAACAGAGAAATTGTACTTTCTATTGAGCAGCAAGTTTCACATTTTAAAAAGATGATATGGTGGGAAAATGGGGTACAGGTTGGTGGGATTTGGGGTTCTTAGGAATTCCTCTTTAAAGAATTACACCCTCTTGCACACAAAATGTAGTTAGAATAAGGTGATAGTTTATTTAGGAGCAAGGGAAGGGAAGGGTGGGGGGAGGGAAACCATGAAAGAAATCCTTAGACTTTTCATGGGGAGATTTGGCACAAAGCACATGGCTCAGAGGTACCAAATCTCCTCGAACAGGAGACCGGAAGGTACTTTTATAGAGGACTGATGGGGGTGGACCATCTTCCTGTGGAAAGTTCCTTTAGTGAGGGAGGACCGTCCCCCACTGGTAGTGACTAAAGGAATTGGGTGAGGGGTGGCTACAGATCCCTCTTCAGAACACAAAGGCCGAAGCCACACCCAAACTTATCTCCCCAGGGTAAGGGAGACCAGAATGAAGGGTAGGAATCCCAAGCTAGCTCAGTCCCCTTTGGTTCAGCTTATCTCTCTAGGCGTTATCTGTCCTCTGGTTTAGTTTCCCAAGAAGAAGATTCCTTGGTGTGCCCCAGAGAACTTCTGGGGTGCTCTGCACCCCATGATAAAATCATAGAATAAATTTAGCAAATAACATATAACTATAATCAATTCTCCATTTTTATTAGGTTAGTGAGGTCTCTCATAATAAAAGGAGGTGCTGTGGTATTTTAAAAAAAAATTTAAATTACTATTGGTTAAAGGATGGATTAGAAACTTCAAACAAAAAAAAACCCAAAAACTAAAACCCATTTCAAATTGTCTATGGTTTGTTTTGTTTTGTTTTTCATTAATTTAATCTTAAGCCACTGGTAAACTAACATTGATTTCTAGAGGAAAAAAAGACATCCTTCTTTTCTTTTTATCCTCCAAATAACACATAGAATGATGTCAAATGGAATTCTAGCACAAAGAACAGGGAAATAGACTAGACAAAGAGATGAGCTTAGATGAGTGATAAATAAAAGGGAAAGAGTTTCTTTATCCCACATAAGAAAGTATTCAAATCAAAAAAGCAAACTTCTGTTTCTTTTAAACTTTAGCTGATTAATAATTTTTAACATGTAAAAAATTAAATTTCTTTTTAGGTATTGATAATACTTTTAATTGTTTTAATCTTCTGGGGATTCTTTCCTGACAATCTTCATTACTGTTGACAGATGTTCGATGACCACAAAGGAATTTTTTTTGGTAAGGCAATTGGGGTTAAGTGACTTGTCGAGGGTCACACAGCTACTAAGTGTCAAGTGTCTGAGGCCAGATTTTTTTGTTTGTTCTTTTTGGCGGGGCTATGGGGGTTAAGTGACTTGCCCAGGGTCACACAGCTAGTAAGTATCAAGTGTCTGAGGCCAGATTTGAACTCAGGTACTCCTGAATCCAGGGCCGGTGCTTTATCCGATGTACCACCTAGCTGCCCCCATAAAGGAATTTTTAAAGAGCCTTTACTCACCAGAGTGTTGACTGTCATGTGACTTTCCAATTGTAAAAGTTTTCATTTTTAATTATATTTAATTGGCTATTCTCCCCTTTTTTTTCCCTTTTTAGTGGGGAATGAACTTAAAGGAGAATTGGCAATAGACTTTGTTGGACTTTACCATGCTCCTCATAGGTACATCCTCACTTCCGCTTTAGCCATTTTGCATGGGCTTCAGCACCATCAGCCAACTTTTGTATTTCTTTTTCCTATCCCAGTGTTCTACAATCTCCCTAGTGCTGCAGTCAGGTGGTTTTTGAATTAAAAAGCTGGAAGATAAAGTCAATTTAGTGATGCACAACCCTGAAAGTCACACTGTCCTGTGCTTTGAGTAGCAAGAATGTTGTGCCTGACTACATTTTTTAAATGTCTTAAACTATCATGACTTGATTGACCAACAACTGGTTATTTTAGTGTTATCATCATGATAGCAAACAGTAAGTCAAATGATTCAATAGTCAGTCCAATCCAAAACCTTACAGACATTTAATTGGGTCATCCTCATGATCAAATTCAGGTGGCTTTCTTGGCAACTGAAGGTCTTTCTTGCAAACAATAGGTCATCTATCATTCACTGATTCCAATTCAATTTAATTATTTTTATTCAATGAGCATTTAATATCTATGTCTAGGGTGTAAGGCAGGGATCACAATGAAGCAATTGTTACCTCCTTAAGGAGCTTATATTATCTGAGGGGAGGGGATGGAAAAAAAAATATGCATAGCCACATAAGTAGAAAAAATACACAAATCAATACAATATAATGGGAGGAAGAGGTGTCCTAAAAATTGAAAGGGTAAAGAAAGGTATCATTTTAAAATTGCCACTTGAACTCAGTTCAGGAAGCAAGACAGGAGGGGAGAGCATCCCAGGCATGACGATGGGATGTTTGAAGAACAGTTTGGCTAGAATATCAAGTCCCCAGGTTCAGGTTAAGGGAAACAGAGTAATGTGAAATGGGTATGAAAATATTGACTTGAGACAAATAATGAAGGGATTTAAATGCCCAACAGAATAGTTTATCCTGACAGCAGTAGGAAGCCACTAAAGCTTTTTGAGGAAGAGAATAAGGTCATCCTACCTCTTCTTTTTTTCTCTTTTTTATCCTACCTCTTCTTTAAGAAGATCAATTTATTTGATATTATATTGCTTTCCTTCTCAGTGTATATGGGAGGAGTTAGAGGGAGGAAGAGAATTTGGAACTCAATTTTTAAATGTTAAAAATAATATATTTTTAAAAAAACTTGAAAGAGGACTCTCCATTTTACAGTTGTGAGCATGATGGGCTAAAGAAGGGAGAGCCTGAAGTCAAGGAAACCATTTAGGTGTCAGTTGTAATAGTTTAGAGGTGAAGAGAGCCTGAACAGTGGTAGCAGCCATGTAATTACAGAGGAGACCAAAGAAAGAGATGTTAGAAGGGGTGATTCAGCCAGACATGGCAATTTATTGGATGGGGGGGGGTAGGCGGAGAAAAGTAGAAAGGGAGGAAGAAATGGAGGAAAGGATTTGAAGGGGAAGAGATTCTGTTTTGCATGCCATGAATTTAAGATTCCTGGGAGTTCTACAGGTGAAGGTGTTCAGGTGATATAAGACTGATACTCAGGAGAAAATCAGAACTGGCAATGATGACTTGGGGGTCATCCCTATAGAGATGACTGTCAAAACCATGGAAGATGATGTGATCTTGGAGAGAGTGTATAGAAAAGGAAGATGACCCAGCAAGCCATATGCCACATGTAGAGTGTGAGGCATGCACAAGGATTTGGCAAAGAGGATTAAGGAGGAATGGACAGACAGGTAAGAGAAGTAGGGGAGAGTAGTGTCAAAACAAACAAAGGCATGGAAGAGAGACTAGCCTAAATTTGACATGCAAATTGCTCTTGGTTGGTTGGCTCATAGTGAATCATCAACTCTTCTCCCGACTTTGTCTTCCCTCTTTTTAACTTCCCAAAGACTGGAGGGAAAGACCAACCTCCCAGGCACCTAGACTCACAAAATAGGGATCATCTCAGACTCACCGTTGATTTTGCCTTTGTTACATCTCTACTACACACTCCCTTCTCTCCTCTGACATCACCTCTGCTCTAGCACATCACTTCACAGCCTGGACTATTGCAGTAGCTGCTAGTGGATTTCCATGCTTCCAACATCTCCCAACTATAGCCCATTTACCACTCAGCAGTCATAGTGATCTTCCTAAAGTGCAGGTCTTCATGGAGAAAGCAGGATCCAAACTGAACTTTGGGAGTGGAGGATTAGGGGACAATATCACAAATAAGGGAAAGGAGATGAGCAAATGCACAAAGGCTTACAGTAGAAGTCTGGGGGATGTCCAGTCATTTTGATTAGGATACAGTGGAAGAATAGGAGGTAGAGAACAGTGGAAAATTTAGTAAGAAGGTCAGAAGAGGCCAGATGGTGGAGGGCCTTGACCCCGTTTCTGGCCTCAGTATCATCTACTTAGCTGATTTTAGCAGACTCTAGAGAATCATTTGTGGGTTTTCTCACAGAACTAGGTCTGACTGCCAGGAGTCTATGAGAGCTTAAGCCTGACTTAGGATAAGGGCCAAAGCAGCCTCTGCATGAGAATTACTGCAAAAGCCAATGATTCTAGCTAGTTTTTATAAGCATCTTGGATTCATGCAGACCACCATCCTCTCTAACATTTCATGCATAAACTTTCCCCCTCTTTTTCAATCAATGACCTGACAAAGCAATAATTAATAATAATAATAATATACAATATAATTATACCTTTCTGTTATTTGGGGGATTTACCTAGAGCTACCACCACTCCAGGGGCACATGGCATATTGTAATTTACATTGCTTACTACTCAGCCTTGCTAATTGTTCACTTGGCTGGGGGAAATGGCCACACCCATGTTACACCATTTAAATCATATTATGTCAGGAGTCACAGTTACAAGAAAGGCTTGTAGCTGGCCTATTTAATATTGGCTACATAGCTCCTAAGACAGGCAATATAACCTTAACAGCTAAAATGTATGTAAGTCTTTAAGTAGTATGTGTTTTCTCTCTCTTTCTTTCTCTCTGTGTCTCTCTCTGTCCCCATACGTATGTATGTGTGTGAATATATACACATACACATATGTATGTGTACATGTATGTCTGTGTATATGTGTGTGTGTTTTACAGGCTAGGAAATTGAGGCCCTAGATAAATTAAGTGATTTACTCAAGATCACACAGGAGGTAACAGAATTGTATTAGAAAACTCAATAAGAACATGTGACAGTCTTTGATCAGAAAAGACAATCTGTACCAAGTGTCCAGTTCATGGTATGCAAGGCTGGAAATTTCAGGGGGCCCCTTTGTACCACTGAAGTTAGAGACAATAACTTCCGTAAGATGTTAAATTTATCGGATAGCTGTATTTAATAATTTGTGAGTAAAAGAATACAAGGCTTGGCGTATGTATGCATAGGGGTGTGTAGGCTTAAGAGAAATATGTATACACATATATACATGCATATGTACATATATACATGCATATGTACATATATACATGCACATATATACATGGTTTCCTTCATGGTCCCTCTACTGCCTCAAAAATTAAGGGTCAGGGCAGCTAGGTGGTACAGTGGATAGAGCACCGGCCCTGGAGTCAGGAGGACCTGAGTTCAAATCTGGCCCCAGACACTTAACAATTACTAGCTGTGTGACCCTAGGCAAGTCACTTGACCCCAATTGCCTCACCCCACCCCAAGAAAAAGAAGAAAAAAAATTAAGGGTCTATGTAGGTACCTATGGGATTAGGTACATGCAATGTTAATAGTAAAACAATTAAATTCAAATAACCTCATTTTTAAAGATTTTTTAAAAAATATAAAAGTGTGTTTTTACCCACTTTAAACTGATGCCTTGGGTTGGAAAGGTCTGAATAAATTAATTCAAAAGGAATTGTCAATAACCATTCACAGGGCAGGCAAGCCAACCTAGTTGAAGCAGCAAGGCACCTTGGGAGAGAGAGGAGGAAGCAGCATGGTCCAGGTAAATCAAACCACCACCACCATCTTGATTATCATCTCCCCTTTGACCCTATGGAGACAGAAAGTCTGGAGGCCTGAACCAAAAAGCCTGGGAAATGGCCAGGCTTCCAACCCAAATCCAGTGGCCACCATCCTGGGAAGCAGCCCCTGTGGGAGATGCAGCTTGCACTTACTTCTGCAGGTGCTGAAGCCACAGCTATCAAAGACTCAGAAAAGAAAGATCTTCCCCCCAACATCTTTGACCCTGTCCAATGGTTCAGCATCAGAAATTGACATGATTTTAAAAGCAGAAGTGACAAAAAGATGAGGCATGGCCATCTGCTTTGCCACAGCACCCTAAGGACCCTGGGACAGTCCCATCTGGCTTGTAGATCAAACCTCCCCTATGTATTGTCTCCCCATCAGAATGAGAACTCATTGAGAAGAGGGACAGACTCTCTGGCTTTTTTCTTTGGATCCCCAACACTTAGCACAGTGCTTTGCCCACACGAAGCATTAATAAATGTTTTATTCATTCATTCATTATTAAAAACACAGAAACTCTCATGTTTCTCAGGATATTAATGAATGAAATTCATGAATTTCACCAACTCCAGAGAGTCATCAGTGTAGAAATGAAAAATCATCATGCCCAGAACAAGACCTTTGTAGGCTTACTTGAAGTAGTTTCATAATTTCAGAGGCAAATGAGAATTCTCACAAGACAGAGGCTAAATAGAAGTGACCTGGATAAAACTAGAATCTTGGTGCCATTGATGTGAAGATGATGGTGCTTAGGGAATGTGAGCTTGATGGCCCCGATGTACTGCATCTCATTCCCCACTCACTCCTCAGCCCTGGGGAAGGAAGAAAGTCATCCTGAGGAGTCAGAGATTGGCAGGTGTATTTCTCAGCCAGGTTGAGGCCCTCTATAGAATTACAAAACAGCTAGAAAAGCAAATCTACCACGGCCTGAACTCAAAGGCAAAGAAGATCAAGGAGTCAAGAGTCCAAGTATAAGCAGACCAAAGTCCATACACAGTAAGATGGTGGTGATGGTGGTGGTAGTAGTAGTCGTAGTAGCAGTAGGAAAAAAACAACCATGAAAAGAAACTTTGTTATTTACCTGGACAGTAGTCGACCAAACAGAAACAATATAATCTTATTGTTTCTGCCTCTAAAACATCTTTTGCTTCAGTCACCTTCTCATTATTCATTTGGCCTTAGTTCAGGTGCTCATCACTTCTCACCTGGAGTCTTACAGCATCTTTCCCATTGATCTCATTGGTTCATGCCTCTCCCTAACCCAATCCAACCTCCTCACAGTTCCCGATGTTTTACCTTAAGACCTAGCAACTTTCCTGGTAAGAAATCAAACAGGAGCCTTTCCATTTGACTTTGAAAAACCCTTCCCAAACCTGGCCCAAGACAACCTTTCCAGCCTCATTGTACATCACTTCCTTTCTCATACTTAATGGGACCTACCTGATATTCCTCATATGCCACATCTTATTCCCCACCTCATTGTCTTTGTCCTAGCTCTCTCTCCTGCCTAGAATGCTCTCTCCTTCCCTTCACCCCATAAAATCCCCTCCTTCCTTTGAGACTTGACTAAAGTTTTAGCTTCCACATAAAGCCTTCCCTGATCTTCCTAGCTCATAATTCCCTCCCTCACAAAATTACCTTGGATTGATTTTGTATCTATTTCAAAAATATTTATACATGTACAAATTGTTTCACCTGGTTAGATGTAAACTCTCCCCGGGCAGGGACTCCCACATTTGTCTTTGTATACCAGAGATTAGCACAGTGCTAGAGTATAATAGGAGCCCTCTAAATACTTGTCTGTTTGTTCGATTGATAGTAGGCTATCAATTTGTCCAAAACCAATTCTGATTGGTCCTCCATTAAATAAAAGATGAGAAGAATAAGAATAGCTGACATTTACATAGTGCCAAAAGTTTTGGAAAGTGCTTTGTGCACCTTATCTTATTTGAATTTCCCAACCACCCAGTGCTAAATGTATTATTTTTCCCATTTTATGCATAAGAAAGGTAGTAACTAGCCAAAGGCCATGTAGCTAGGAGGAATCTAATGTAGCATTTGAACCCAGGTCTCCTTTACTCCAAACCCAGAATGACCAATATTATGACCAATATAATGACCAATATTTCCTTAGCATGGGCTAAAGAAATAACCAGGATTATACAATCAGAAATTTAGGGGGTTAAAGCAGGTGTAGGATCAGGAAACAAGACAGGGCATCTGATGCCCATGGTATTTACTGAGTGAGGAAACATATCCATAAGGGTTAATTTGTGAGGCAATTGGGGCTAAGTGACTTGCCCAGGGTCACACAGCTAGTAAGTGTTAAGTGTCTGAGTCTGGATTTGAACTCAGGTCTTCCTGAATCCAGGGCCAGTGCTCTATCCACTGTGCCACTTAGCTGCCCCTCAAAGCAGTCTTTCTGTGGCTAGTGGTGCATTGGTCATTCCTCTATCCTCTGCTCAATTAGAAATAAAGGAACAATGGGTCTGGACACCACAATTTTAGGGATGCTAGCAGTGCTGCCTTACAAACTAATCTTTCCCCCATTTATGTCTACAGTTCTACCATTAGAGATTCATTTGTTTTGTCTTTTTATTCCCAATACCTATTACAATGCCTTCCATGTTAGGGCCTTAATACGTAGTTGTTGCATTAAATTAAACTGAATTAAGTAAAAGCCTCCCACGCCACCCTCGGCAAAATGCATATACTCCTGACAATTAAGTCTATCAATCAACTGGCATTTATTCATGGCTTTAAAATAGAGAAATGGGAAAGGACCAGTCACTGTCCTCAGGAAACTTACATTCTAATGGAATTGACAACCACCTAAGAACAAAATTTAAGGTTGAAATTAGAGGTGGGTGGCAAGAAGAGAAAGAAGGGGTAAAGAAGAGAGTCCAGAGAATAGGTTTTGGATAAATGGGCAAGCCAGGATGCAGTATCACAGTTTTAGACCAGGTGGCAAATTGAATGTACTGAGCATCTGTAGAAAGAGGGCCAGGCCATTAAAAGAGGAAAGGGTTCTGAGTGATGTGTGAAGTTCTCAAGGACATGCTCCATCCATCCATTAATGGACTGACATATAAAGCAGACAACAGCTAGGATCCCAGTCTCTTATGTGGATGTAGCCCTGAAATATTAACAGGATTACTATTCATCACAGAGCATCAATAACAAGGACAGAGACATTAATTCCCCCTGTCAACCCCTAAGTAGTGTTCTAGCACATTAAATACTTGGGAATGACTTTGGGAACTTGAATGAAAGATATCAATAAGCCAATGTTTCAGACTCAATGACATTACAAAGTACTATAGAGACTTTCCTTACTGAAGACAGTTGGCAATCAACTCCATCCTCCAATCTGGAAGACCATGTGTCCCTTGCCTTGGTTTCATTTATGGGAATGTCCGTAGTTCTTGTGCCCCATTTCAGCAGATGTGGTGTCATTGGAGGAGGTTCCCAAAGGGCTTGCTTTGAGTTAGTCTCATGGAATGGAAAGAACACTGAACCTAAAATTTTCCCTGAAGACATGAGTTCAAATCCTATTTCTTTGGCTTTGGGTGAATCACTCTTCCTCTTTGTATCTCAGTCAATACCCTAGGATTTATGTCCTGAGTCAGAATTTAGGATCCCTGTGAATCTTTCCTACCTTTGCATTTCCTCAACTAGGTGGGAGGCAGCCATTAATGGGCTAGCCTCATTTTTATCCACAAAAAAAGGATTTTACTCTGAAGACATGGTTATTAATGGGATATATGATAGTTCTATGAAGTAATTCAAGTTGACTTTGCATTCAATTTCAAAATCCACAAGAACCTATCCACAATGTACTGAAGAAATTGGAATATACAGGAGTCATGATGGGAACTGGGTCTTTTCAGAAGACCAGGAGTAACTGGTTGATTTATGGATACAGCACTGAATGTCCCAGATGATGTCGGTCTTATCAGAACCCCAGATGTTGCTGGTCTCGAGTTCCTTTATCTAAGGATTACCCTAATTGGCTGGCCCTAGTGACCAAGTCAATAGCATTTGAAGGAGCATTTCCATCACTGTTTATAAGAAACCTACCTTTCCTCTACAAAAAACTTGTTGCGTAACATGTCCAAGTCCTCTCCTCAAAATGTCCTTAAAGGATGCTCTCGGGTCTCTTCGTGGTATGTTCTGTTTTGTACCGGACTTGGATGTGGTCTCTGAGATCCTGGGAGATCAGAAGAATGGAATGGAAGTGGACACAGATGACATTGGAGCTGTTTCCACAGCTGGACCCACATCAGCCAGAGGAGGCAGTCCCTCACAGATGAATTAGCTGGCTGAAGTACATGATGCAAAACATCTGCTACAATGGGAACAAACAAAAACAGCCAGCCTTTGAAGATTGCCTCCTGAGGGGCGCGAGGAGAGGGGGAGGAGAGGGGGAGGAGAGGGGGAGGAGGGGGAGAGGGGGAGGAGGGGGAAAGGGGGAGGAGGGGGAAAGGGACAGCGTTCTCTGTAATGGGGCTGAACATTGCAGTTGTTGGCAGGGCAGGCCAACGTTTTCATGCTTGCTGTTGCATGAACTAAAACTAAAATATATGTTGGAAAACTCTAGAGTTAGTGTTTTTGTTGAATGACTCCCCCCCCCATCCTCCTCCTGTCCTGGTTTTTGTTTTCAAAAACAATCTAAGAGAAGCAGGGAGGCTAGGAGAGGGAGGTGGGGACATTTCTACTCAGAATATTTTTCCTTGTGGGCCACTTCACACCAACAGTGTAATTTCAGCAGAGAAACTATGAGCAGCCAGAAAGGGCATTTCTACAATGAGATTTGTTTTATGGGGATTTCTAACATTGCATTATTAAATGCGATTTTAAATGAGTAATAGATATGTTTCACTGTCAAAGTGATGACAATGCTTAAGGTCTCTTTTTCCTGGTAGATTATTAGCCAATAGAACTAAAGTCATAACCTGACTTTCCTCTACCCTCTTCTCAGAGAATAACAGAAGATGATCAAAACATCTCAAATCAACAAAGTGCCTATTTGGATGTTTTCTTTTTTTCCTTTTCTTTTTCTTTTTCTTTTGGGGGGGGGGCAGGGCAATGAGGGTTAAGTGACTTGCTCAGGGTCACACAGCTAGTAAATATCAAGTATCTGAGGTCAGATTTGAACTCAGGTCCTCCTGAATCCAGGGCCAGTACTTTTTCCACTGTGCCACCTATCTGCCCCCCATTTGGACCTTTTCTACCTAGATGTCCCAATGGTTGCTTTAAGTCAACATGTCAAAAATCGAAGACAGTATCTTTCCTCTTAAACCTGTCTTTCCATATCTCTGTCAAGGGTACCATTCATCAGGTTCTCAGCCTGGCAGCTAGGTAGCACAATGGATAGAGTTCTGTACTTGGAGTCAGGAAGACTTAAAAGTTCAAATGCAGCCTAGAACATGTTCTAGCTGTATGGCCCTGGACAAGTCACTTCTGCCTGCCTCAGTTTTGTCATCTGTAAAAATGGGCTTAATAACAGCACCTACTTCCAAGGGTTGTTATAAAGATCAAGTGAGCTGTTTGCAAAGCTCTTTGCAAAACTTAATGCACTATATAAATGCCACCTATTGGTATTAGCTATTCTTGTCAATCTCAACGTCATCCTAATCCCTGCTATCCCATAGTGCTCTTATTGCTTGAATTTTGTCACCAGCCTAGACAACTAATGAAATATTTTCTCCAGATACAAAGCTGATGTTTTTATTAATTTGTATACAGTTAATCATTCTGAAAAGCAGTAATGCCTTTGGGGCATTAGGTCTTTGGTAAACTGACCAGGACAAGGTGTGTTTATTATCATTATAAGAACAAAATCACTGTTCAGTCAAGTAGATGGCAGCACACAGGCGGAGTGGATATAGTACTAGGTCTGGAGTCAGGAGGACCTCAGTTCAAATAGCCTTAGATTGTGACCCTGGGCAAATCACTTAACTTCCATCAGCCTCAGTTTCCTCCACTGTAAAATGGGAATAATAGTAGCACCTAACCCCCAGGGTTGTTATAAGGATCAAATAAGATAACATTCTAAACGGGTAACTCTGAGATGAGAAGTTGCAGAGAAGGTGCCTATATTAGTAGAGGAAAACTCCTCACCAGAAGGTTTCCCAATCCTAATGAAATCATAGATCCAGTCCCTAGTCCCATAATATAAGTGAGCCTCTTTCCTAAGTTTTGGGAAGACAAAGTTAGAAGAGGATGCTCCTGTTCTTTCACGGGCATCCATTCCACTAGGGAGTGGTATACAACATAGAAATATTTAAGCAAGTACAGACTATATACAATATAAAAGCTAAGTATTTGTGTGTGTGTGTGTGTCTGTGTGTGTGTGTGTGTGTGTGTGTGTGTGTGTAGGGGATCATTGTTAACTGGGGTAGGGGAGAAGCAGGAGGTGAAACTTGAACTGAACCTTGACAGAAACTAGGCATTCCAAGAGGGTGAAGAGATAAGGAGAACGGTCTAAGAATGGGTTTTAGAGGTTGGGGGGTGGGGTGGTGAAGGACAGCTTGAATGCAAATACAGAGACAAGAGATGGAATGAAGTGTAGTGTATGCGGAATAGCAGGTAGGCTTTTTTTAGCTGAAACACAGAATATATGAAAAAACACAATGTGAAATCATTCTAGCAAGTTAGGTCAGGGCATCTGATTTATCTGTGGAGCTGTCATATTTTGGCAACAATGTACTTTTTGCAGGTCCTTCTTGAACTTAAGCAAAGTGTTGCTTTATGTTTACAGATGCTCAATTAATATTTCTTTGGGCTTTTTTAATGGCATTGTCCTCAATTATTCTCCTAGGGACATAGGTCATACAAATGGGTAAGTACAATACAAAAAGAAAATATAAGAACTAAAATAACCAAAATAAGAAATGAACAGTATTCTAGGAAAATTGAAGGTATAAGAGAATACACTCTGAAGGGACAATCAGGAAATCTTGATTGAGGAGTTATCACTGGAGCTGAGTCTTAGACGCAGAAAAGAATTCTAAATAGTGGAGATGGAGGGAGAGACATTCTAGGTGTGAAGGCCTGCCTTCACAAATCCCTGGAGCTTATAGACAGAATGATGACTTTAAGGCACAAATAGCAGTTCATTTGGTGGAAAAGTAAAGTAGGTAGAAAAGAGTAAGGTGGATTAAGCCAGGAAAGGTGAGTTGGAAAAAGACTGTGGAGTCCCTTAAATGCCAAGATAAATATTTGCATTTTAATCTCTAGGCAATAGAGAGTCCCTGAGGAAGGAATCATTATGGACTAAGAGAAGAAGGAGACTTCAAGAAAAAAGGAGGACTTAACTTGGCCTTGAAATGCTTCAAGAATCTAACTAGAATTCTAGGCAGGGGGAATTGCCAGAGGAAAGGCATAGCATGAGGAATATATAAAGCATTCAATTCAATTCAGCAAGCATTTATTAAGTGCTTACTGTTTGCCAGGCAGAGGTGATTTTAAAAATTGAAACAACTCTTCTCCACAAGGACCTTCAATTATACCAAGAATAATAGCATATACACAAATATGAAAATATAACATATACAAAATATTCAGAAGTGCAATATCACCAGAAACTAGGAATGGAGGAGAGAGGGTACGAAAGACTTTTGTAGGAGGTCAAGACTGAGTTGTTGTTGTTGTTATTGTTAATCATACAATGTGTCTTTTTTAACATGTTTTTTATATACTTATACTTCTTAGTATACTATCCATTTTGCAATCTAGAAGTTATGTTTCCTTTTGTAGTCAAGGAATAGCTAAAATTGTATTAATTTCCTCTTATTGATTATGTCATTCTCTTTCATTTTATTGGAGAGCTTAATCCATTCATGGTTAAGATTATAATTGTTAGGGTATGTTTTTACTTACCTGTGTTTCTTACACACCTCTTTAAGTCAGTAGTTGTCCCACTTATATGAACTCTCCTCCTATCTGATCTCAATCTCCATCCTTACTCCTGCCATCTCCCTTCCTCCCTACCCCCGCCAAGCTATATAGTTTAAGAAGAAGAGGTAAAGAGAAAGTGCACTCCAGGAATGGAAGATAGTATGTGTAAAAACACAGACACAGGAGGTGGAATGTGGAGCATAGGGAACAGCATGTAGATAAGTTTGGCCAGAACATAGAGTACATCGGGAAAAATAACGCAGAATGAGTCTGGAAAGATTCCACTGGAGCCAGATTGTGAAAGGCTGTAAATGCCAAAGGGACAAATTTGTACTTTATCCGAGAGGCAGTGAGTAGGTCATTCTGCCTGGATTGGGGGTGGGGAAGGGGGAGTTAGTTTGGGGAAGCAATGGAAGGTGTTTTTGGCCAGACTGTAGAGGACTTTAAAAGTCCATCTGTCCATGTGCACTTCATCTCCTTGACAATGGGAAGTCACTGAAGATGACTGAGCAGCAAGAGGACACCCTGCAAATGGGCTTTTGAAGAAATAAATATGGTGGTGACAGCCCGTCAAAGTTATCCCCTTTTTAGCTGAAGTAACTCACAAAGGTCATCTGTAGCAATGTAGAGAGAATTTGTGATTCATGCCAATGGATAAAAATACCCACACAGGTCCTGGAATTCTCAATCTGATGGTGAGGGGGAAGATGGATCTGTAGGGGTAGCTCTATGAGGGAGAAAGATAAGCTGGGGATAGGAAAGCAATTAGAATAATTCAGAATCTTTCTGAATTTGAAAAGCAAACATGAAATATAGAATCTGGATTGGAAAATTTGTACTCTATTAATTTGTATAAATGATTTGGTATAAATAACTATAGCTTTACACCATTCAAATATGGGGAGAAGGTAAAGTCAATTAAAAAACCTAATAGAAAACATTCTCTACTGAGATTAAAAAACAACAACTTTACCACCCAGTTGTTCAATGGACCGAGTGTTGGATTTGGTATGAAAGGACATAGATTATTTTTAAACCCTCTTTCACTTATAACTTGTGTCATTTTAGTCAAATCAACCTTCACAGTGCCTGGCACATAGTAGGTAGGTCCTTAATAAATGCTTTTTGATTGACAATTTTCTCAATCTCAGCCTTACCTGTGAAATGAGAAGGCTGGGGTTGAGATGTCTTCTACAGTCCCTTATAAGAGCCTCCCAAAAAAGTATTTCGACTAAGAGCAACAATTTAGCCAAGATAATGGCCTTGGCTAAAGTTGAGAAAAGGGTTGAACAATGGAATAAACATTTCTTAAGAATGTCCATCTATTAAGGTCCAAGAAACACTTAGATTTTGCTGGAACAGTTTCTACTGCCTTCATTTCTGCTATGCCTTGGAAACCCAATCTCTTTGGGTTTGATAAACATATTGGATTTTCAAACATTTTAAACTTTATGGTGGTGAACCAGGATCACTCTGTATTTCCTGATTATGGCTTCTGTGATCAAGAAATGTACAACCCATCCCTGGAGTTCACAAACAATTAACCTTCATAATTGGGAAACTGGCTCTGTCCTTTCTGTAAACAATGCCCTCCATTCTTTTTTGTATCTAGAACAGCTCTACTTGCCTTGGGCTTGAAGTAAAGGATGCTGTTTGGAGGGAGAGATGGAGAGTTTTGCTTGGATGATTGACAACAAGGTGATAATATTTAGTGACAAGCCATGGTAGAAATAAGGGAGGAAAATTAGGTTAGTGTCATATATGGAAACATTTCAATAAGAAAAAAAGCAGCAGGGATTGGTCTGTTGGACTAATGAGCAAGTGAACATTTCCTCAGAGGAAACATTACCTTGTCTTCCATGGAGTAGACAACAGGTTAATCTCGTTGCTAACACTAGAAGTCAATAATTAGCTGGGGGTATGGAGTTGAGAGTCAGGAGGTAAGTGATATACATAACAATATAAGGAAAGAGCTGAGGATGTTTTTAGAGAATAACTAATACAAAGTGTAGAAGGATAGAGACAATGATAAACCAATAAACTCAACATTGTGATAGAATTGACAAAACTGGCATACACTTTGACACACGTACTAGAGGAGAAACTTCGCAGAAACCAGCCTGCAGAGAAAAGAGGGATGGCAAATATGTGTCTCTAACAATCCAATGTATAAGCATTTATTAAGCACCTACTATGTGCAAGACAGGATGTTAGGTACTTCAATACAAAGATAAAGCAAAACAAAAAGCAAAAACGGCCCCTGCCCACAAAGACCTTATAATCCTCTAGAGGGATATAATACGTAAGGAGTTAAGTAACATGAGATTTTGCAGAGGGAGCAAACCTTAGCATCTAGGGGAACAGGCAGATGAGATGAGTCTTGAAGGAAGTTTTAACGACTTCAGGAGGCAGAGATGAGAAGAGAGTAATTTGGGGCATGGGAGAAGGGAGAACTGGTGCAAAAGAATGGATGCAATAGAAGAAAAAACCAGTATAGGGAAGAGCAGAGATGTGGAGACTGAGGAACATCAAAGTCAACCCAATTATCATCTCAGCAAATAGAGAGGCTTCACACATGCTAATTAGACATCTTATTAATCTGTGGAGCTGTCATATTTTGGCAACAATGCACAAGGGGCTTTTTCAAGGTGCTTTTCATAACTACCAGATTTCTAGCCTAAAGAAAAATAACTACAAAATACATATCCATTGGGCAGATCATGAATTATGCTATTACAATTATCTTAATACTAGTGGTGAGGATAATGATTATAATGAGGTAATCTGTGCCAGAAATAATAATAATGCAATTTCTACTCTTTCCTCCCTATAAATTACTTTTAATTGAATGAAAGAGGGAAGGAAACATTTATTAAATACCTACTATATGCCAGGCACCATGCTAAACACTTTTCAAGTATTATCTCATTTGATCCCCACTAGAACCCTTGGAGGTGGGTGCTATTATTATCCCAATTTTAAGGTTGAGTGATTTAAGGGTCACACAGTTACTATATGAGGTAGATTTGAACTCAGGTTTTTCCAACTCCAGGCTCAGTAGTTTATCTACTACTGCTATCCAACTGCCATGAATGAATGGATTAATGGATGGATAAATTAATGAATAAAATATTGAGAGTTTTTTATATTTCAAGCATTGTGCAAAATTCTGCAATTACAAATTCAAAAGTAAACCAATTGGCAGCATAGAAACAGAGATTATTATGGGGCACTGTCCACTGGATTTGGAGCCATCAAACATCCTGAGTTCTAACCTACTCCTCTTTTGGTACTGCCTGTGTTACCTTGGATACCTTTTTTTTTTTTTTCAAATTCTGATCCTCAATTTCCTCACCTGTAAAATGAGAATGAGGGGGCTGCATCTCTAGGTGATCTCTCAGCTCTAAATCCCATGATTCCAGACAAGGAAGGGGCCTTAAAGATACCCTATGAAGTTACTGCCTATCATCTCTAGGATCAAATAGAAAATCCTGTTGGTATTCAAAGTCCCTCTTAACCTGCCTCCCCACCTTGCCAGTCTTCTACTACCATACTCCTCCCTCCTGACTGTTCTGTAAATATAACCCTCTATCTCCTAACTCTTGGCATTTACACTGACTGTCCCCTGTCCATAGACCTCTCTATCTCTGTCTCTGTCTCTCTGTCTCTCTCTGTCTCTTTCTCCATCTCTCTGTCACTGTCTCTCTCTGTTTATCTCTCTGGCCTTCTCTGTGTCTCTGTCTCTCTGTCTCTTTCTCTGTCTCCCTGTCTCTCTCTGTCTCTGTCTGTCTGTCTGTCTGTCTGTCTGTCTGTCTGTCTGTCTGTCTGTCTCTCTCTCTCTCTCTCTCTCTCTCTCTCTCTCTCTCTCTCTCTCTCATATCTCCATCCTCCAGTTTTCCTTCCTTAGCTTCTGCTAAGCTCCAGCTAAAATCCACCTTCTATAGGAAGCCTTCCCCAACCCCTCTTAAAGCTATCCCTCTGAGATGGCCTTTTTCTCTTTGTCCTTAGTTGTTTGCATGCTACCTCCCCCATTAACCTGTGAAATCCTGGAAAGCAGAAGCTGTTTTTTGTTTGATTGGTTTTTTTGGTTTTGGTTTTTTGGTTTTGGGGGTGTTTTTTTGTTTTTGTTTTTGTTTTTTGCCTTTTTTTGTATCTCTAGAACTTAGCATAACGCCTAGTAGGTACTTAGTAAATGATTGTTGACTTGTTTACTTGACTACCAACTCATATTTAAACAGGCAATTCTTTGAAACTGTAAGTTGCCAATGAGCTGTCCATTCGCATTACCAGAGGGAAGTCTTAACTATAATTTCCCACAACACAGAAATCAGAGACTTAACATGCCTCTTGTATGTGGACAACACAGGTGTTCCCAAAGTCTTAGTGTCATTTTAAGCTATTAAAACTTAAGTTATTAAAGCTTAAAATGGAGGCAGCTGGGTGGTGCAGTGGATAGAGCACTGGTCCTGGATTCAGGAGGACCTGAGTTCAAATCCAGCCTCAGACACTTGACACTTACTAGCTGTGTGACCCTGGGCAGGTCACTTAATCTCAATTGCCTCACAACAAAAAAAGAAAAAAAAGAAAGAAAGAAAAGAAAAAGAAAAGCTTAAAATGGCACTAAGACTTTTTGGACACCCTCTGTATGTGTTTGTTTATATATATATGTCTGTAATTGTATATACACACACATTTATTTGTATGGATACACACATACATACATACATATATACATGCGCACAACTCTACACATACACACAGTTCTTTCCTCACAACAGCCCTTTGAGGCAGGGACTATCCCTACTATTACTATTACTATTACTATTACTATTACTATTACTATTACTATTACTATTACTATTACTATTACTATTACTATTACTATTACTATTACTATTACTATTACTATTACTATTACTATTATACAGCTTAAAAAATTTGGACTTAGAAAAGTAAAAAGATTTATGACATTTGAGACTCAAACCCAGTTCTTTCAGCTCAAAGCCCAGTATCCTTTCTTTTTTATTTTTTCTTTATCATGAACTTAATCCCTAGCAACATACACAATTCAATACCAAAAAGGACACAAAGGAGGATTTTATAAGGAATTTGACTTTTTAAAAAATATACAGTTTGTTTTTTTAAGAAATATATATGTATATATGTGTTTACCTAACATAAATACATATGTGTATACATATATAGAGATATAAAGATATCTCTATATAGATAGAGATATAAATGTATACACATGTGTATATGTCTCCCTGTAAATATATAAATAAATACATGTATATGTGTTCATATACACACATATATACATGCACACATATCTATAAATTAACAAATTAGTGACACAATTTTTCTATTTGCATTGTCCTCTTTCTATTAGGTAGTTTCTGCTTTTCTTCTTATAGTCTGAGAAATTTCTTTCCAGACCTGTAGGTTCCTGGGTCTTAAAAAAAAAAGTGACCTTGAGAATCAATTGCAATAGAGTTTGGGAGGGCCTTTGAAAGGTAGAGTTGTTAATGAGTTGCTGCATGCTCTTTATAAGTTCCTCAGTGCTGGTGAAAACCAGACAAACATTTCCACAGACAAAACCTAGTACCCATAAATATTCAGACCTCTGCTGGGAAATCTGCCTGCCTTATCATTCGGAAGAAGACTGGCCTGAAATATTGCTTGTGACATGCATTTTTGAATTCCTTTAAGTTGAATATCTACTTAGAAGTACACAAAGTGATTGCCGTAGATGAGGATAAAGTATGTTTTCCCTCATCCATGAACCAGCAGTGACAGAGATTTGAGAAGGATAGATAAATGGCTGTTCATACAGTGCTTGGCACCCACAAAAGCTAATGAAAGGACCAGCTTGGAATTTGTGGCACTGGCCATGAGCCCTGATGCATGAGGGGAGTTTGCAGCCCTTGATCTAACATATGGGCTCATTGTACCGGGTGAACTTGGATTCCACTCAAGCAAGGGTCCTTCCCCCATAATAGTGTGGGACTCATAATAGCCTGAGAAAGGAACATTAGATTTCAAGAAGGTAAAGCTGCTAATGAACAGGCCATGGAAGCTTCAAAGAGAATATAATATAATATAATATAATATAATATAATATAATATAATATAATATAATATAATATAATATAATATAATATAATATAATATAATATATAAAATAGAATATAACTAATACAATAGAATAGAATAACATAACATAATTTATAGAAAAAATAAAAAGAGGGCGCAGCTATGTGGCACAGTGGATAAAGCACTGGCCCTGGATTCAGGAAGACCTGAGTTCAAATATGGCCTCAGACACTTGACACTTACTAGCTGTGTGACCCTAGGTAAGTGACAACCTTCATTGCCCCACAAAACAAAACAAAAAAATAAATAAATAAATAAAAAGATCAGGGACACATTTTCCTCTATCCATTAACTGAAGTAAAGTTTTTCTTTCCCAACTTATCTTCACTGAGCCTGTACCTCTGTGGGAATTTGGCTTCTCTCTCATCAGTTCTTATTTCAGGGAGGCCACTGAAGGGCTGACATAAGTATCCTCAACCCACCTTGTACAGGCAGAAGGGCTGAAGCTGCCCCAATGAGAGAAGACTCTGTTAGCAGGGCAGGTGGACCTCTGAGTTGCACAAGAAGGCACCTCCACTCAGGGAGTCAGTCCCCCAAGTATGACCTCTGAACCATTGCCAACAAGCAGAGGCTTTTCTTCGTGCCTGGGCTGCTCCTCAGTGAAAGCAGTGACCTGGAGTTAAAGGTCACTAACTCCATTACTGATCCCCTGAGTAATCGTCTTCCCCCATTTTCTTCCAATGCAGTTAACATACAACAGCTGTTTTCCTCTGCTATATCATAGTTCAAGGACTGCCAGCATTTCTACTCTGAAGTCATTTTTTTTCAGGCTAATAATTCAGCTGTAAAAATGTTCTCTGAACTGAAACTTGGTAGAGAAGACAATTTCCCAGTGCCCCGTTGGATTGCCTCTGGATATGTAAAATCAGAAGATCAGTTCTTGTCCATTTTTCTATAAATGTCACATGCACTTTTAAGAAATGCTGTGAGGTACATAATTAGTACAGTTTGTTGGGAGTATTTCTCCCCTCTTCTTCCTAACTTTCTATAAGATTGGCTATTTGGTGGGCAGATGCTTGGGTTTTCCTCTGAGTCTCTTTAAAAGTTTGAAAGGCAGTGAAATGTTATAGGGTGATTAGTCTGGTCATATGGTAAACATCTTTTCAACCTTGCTTTCCATTGCAATCTCTTCCAATCTGATTTTGGAATTGTACAATACAGCTGTGTCAAAAAGCCATATATCATTGGGCCAAGGCATGAGGGAGTTGTCCTTGGGTTGGAGCAGAGCTTTTCTTCCATGCACATGGCCAAAGTCCCTCACCCTGCACCACATCAACTTTTATGGATCACATGGCTGTGGGTGGCAGATACCTGGTCTGAGACCTGCTCAATGGTTAATATGTTCAAATAGGAGATTGATGAATATAAGTTCCCCAGATGTCCCTGACACTCCCAATAAGGATTTGTTTCCTTTATTGCAGAGCTGGCATTTCCCTTGATTCATCATAGGGGTGTGCCTTTATGGGAAGAGGTATCAAGGGGAAAGTTATATCATAAATAAATGCCTTCAATGAGAATTTCTTTAATAATTTTAATATCAGTACTATCCTCCTTTAATTTAATTTCTTTATTAATTTAAATCAGTGCTCCTCCTTTAATAAGTTTAATATCCATACTCCCCTCAAAAAGCAAACAGAAAGCCCAAGAAATTCATTAATATACCAAAAGAACCAGTTGACTAAACTTTGGACTACCAGATCCATACATTCCAAATTATTCCCTATGGTTAGATATAATAGAAATTGTGAATCTAAAGAAGCTTCCTTTTAATATCAAAAGTCTCAACTCTATACACATTTCTATAATAGTATATCTCTTTTATGTCTGTTTCTGTCTATCTTTGTGTCTGTCTCTTTCTATCCATTTATGTCTCTGTATCTGTCTCTGTCTCTGTCTTACTACTTCTCTCTTTTTCCCTGCCTTCCTCAGTCTCTCCCTCTCTGACCTCCCCCTCCCTGGAATTCAGCAATCCAGGTGTCCCTTATGCCAAATAAGCCCAACTTGGCCCAGGATGCCATGCTCTCCCAAAAGCATGTATAACATGTCAAAAATGTGTACCTATATTTTTACCCAATCTGGAGAAAGAACTTCAATGTGGCACACATACATTAAACTCTAGGCCACCAGGGCATTATCAGGTAACCAGAACCTTGACCAGTACCTGAAACCATAGGCACAGATGGATAAACGGTCTGTAATTAAGAATCTTTTAAAGGCTCAACAATGTGCTTTCAAAAGTTAGTTTCCATTTCTTTTTCTAAAACTCCAAATCCCCTCAGTTCATGGTAACCAAATAAAAACCAGCCTACAACAAAGGATGCATTTAATTTGAGACGCTGAAGAAAAGGATTATTACGATTTGAACTCTTATTGTAGTTATAATAACTAATTATTTCAGGAGATTAAATGTTTTCTATGACTTCCAAATCCAGTTCAAAGCCATGTAGATATTTTCATTACCCAGTCTTCTCACTGACACTGAAGGTCCATCACCCAGTGATCACTGATTGTACCAACTCAGATGCTTAAAGCCAACTCATTCACCACCTCAATTCTACCTAAACTCATCCCTCCCCAAAAATTAGCAGGGAGAAAATCCCAGAGAATGAGCAACATTTCTACTAACAAAGTTCCTGTTTATTTTCAAAAGAAAACAAGACGCAAATCAGAACTGCTAAAGTCTTTTTTTATACTTGTGGAGACTCACTGGATAGATCTGCCTCCTTTGCCATCTTTGGATAATGACTTTCACTGCTGAGCTTTAAAATATTGGGCTTAGATTATGAAAGAAATCGCAGCAGAGAAGGTAAGACAACTGTCCTTCATTCTACAAGGGGAGAATAGGGTGATCTCCTTTATGGAGGATTTTTATTTCTTTTGATTTGATTACTTATTTTGCATAAAGGCACATGTTATATGTGTCTCTTGACTTACTGATTTACATAGAACTTCTTCACTAATAATTTTAGAGTATATCTGATGCCCAATGAACTTTACCAGCTTTTGGTAAAGAATTTCTATTTTTGAGCTTTCATTTGGAATACATTAGAGCCAACAGAACATCTGTGGTTGTAAAATTAAATTGGAACCCAGGAAATTAGACATTCCTCAAAATTTTTATTCAATTTTATTTCAATTTTGGTTCAAAATACCAAAATAGTTTTCTTTAGGGTATTATACTTTAATTTGGGATCCAAAGAAAGTTCAAGGAAGTCAAGGTCATGGGAAAATGTTAACTGAATAAGGAGGACATACACCAATTTTTTTTTAACATGTAACATTTGTCTGTACCTCTGTGCACTTACCTTTTTGCCAACTGTATGTGCCCTGAGGACAGCTACCATATTTTATTTAAATTATACTGTATCTCCCCTCACCACCACCAGTCCCTAGCTCTGGACTGTCTGCACAGTAGGTTTTCTTCATTCATTTCTATTTGAATGTAAGATTCTATGTAAGGTACAAGTAACAAAGGGTTAGGTCTATGTTCAGTTGGGTTGTTTTTTTTGGGGGGGGGTTGTTTTTTTTTAATTGGACGACTTGACTTTCTACAAGGATTGACTTATGTTTTCAATTCTAAAAATATTTACTGGGAAATTATTTGTGAGTCCTGCATATACATTCTGCTATTCAAAATAGTGTAACCCTGGCGGAACATATGATCATGTGAAGCAATTAGAGAATGATACAAGATAGGGCTATGATATCATTAAGTTCTAATGAGATAATAATAATAAGGGGGGAGGGTGTTAAGGAAAACCTAGCTTTAAATCCTACTGTATGGCTTTTATAGGCTATGTGACTCTGAATCACTTTATCTCCCTATCTCTGACAACTCCCTAGAATTTGACCTCATTGAAGATCCTATTTCCTAACCTGATCTGATCATAGCCTTGGGAAACAAAGGCAAAACTGCAATAGTCTTTACCCTCAAATTACTTATACTCTATTGGGGGTGGGGATAAAATGTGTACACAGAAAAAAAATAGAGAAGGAAAGCACTGAATGGGGGTGTGGAGTGGGGAGGGGGAAGAATCAGGAAAGATTCCCCTTCAGGAAAGGTAATAAATTGAACTGAGCCTCGAGGAAAAGATAGGATTAAAGGAGGTAGAGTTGAGTGGAAAAGTGTGTACCAAGGATGACAGTCTCTGCAAAGGTGTGGAGAGTGAAGATGATTTGGGGATCAGCTAATTTGCTTAGAAAATAAGACAATTTACCAAATTAATGATGATTTGTAGTTGCCATTCAAAATTTTTATGGCATACCATTGCTATTGAAATGATTTCAGAATTGCCTGGGTTGCCCTGTTCTTGACCAATGGAGGATCTCCATCAGAGCATTCCCAGCTTCCCTGGCCTGTTTACTGCCCATGTGGAAAAAGCTGAGGAACTGCTTCCAGAAAGACATGACAGTGCTTATGGAAGCATCCTGCTGCTAAATTTGGAGCATGCGTAGACATTCTGCTGACCAAGCTGTGCTAGCCAAACTGGGGTGGGGGGACCTGTTTTTGAGTGGCTGCTTAGCCCTAACTGGGGTACACATGAAATTCACTAATCAGCCAAAGCAAATATCTTTTTTTTTCTTTTCTTGGCTTTCTTTTTAGTCCCTCCCCAGTCCCAAACCATACGATCTTTTCTGGCCCCTGGAGATAAGGAAGGGGGAAAAAAAGAAACCTCCAAATCCCAGAAGTCTATGCAATGGTTCAAGCCATTCTTACTCTCTCTAGGGAAGGTGGTGCATTTTGATTTAAACGTAATTCTGAAAGTGCTAAAAATGTATGAGTATCTTTCCTCTCACAACTGAGATTGTTGATTTTCTCTAAAAATATGGGAAATAGTGGAGGGACAGAAGTCTTCTTGTTGGCAATAGTACCAAAAAATCCCAAGGTTTTGAAATCCTCCTTCCTCATATTCCTTGTTTCTTTTCTCAGTCAAGTTGAAATATTGCTCAACAGAGTTCTGGCAGTTTTGTAAAAAGTTATTCTGGTCAATTACCTGGAAAATTCAGACTATTAAATATTTTGACCTGAGATATCCAAATGAAGTAAAAGTTTACTGTGTATTCCCTCCTTAATTATATAACTAATTGCCCAACTTCTGTCTTTTCAATACAGTTGAAATCACAAACTCAAATACAAATTTCATTGTACAGGAGAATTAAAAATATAAAGGCCTGTGATTGATTGCAGATCTATGTTCCATGGATACAGGCCCACCCCACTCCACACCAAAAGAGACTTACATCCACATTAGCTAATAGTGAAAATTATTTTTTTTTCCCTTTATACCTCTCAAATACCATGTATCATGACATAGTTCCAAGAACTAAGGAAATCTTAGTTCTTTAGAGATGCTAACACAGAGATCCATTAAATGGGGAAGAGGTTTTTCTACCAGGGTTAGACAGGTATGGACTGCAGTTATTTCTTTTAACCCACTCAGTAATGGAAACAAGTAATGGTAAAATGCTTTCTCCAAGGCAACTGTCTGCTCAAGAGATCAGGGTCCCTTGATCACAAATCTAGAACAAGAGACGACATTACAGATAATCCAGTCATTTTATAGATGAGGAAATGAAGGCTCTTGAGTGGTTTAATGGTTTGACCAAAGTTACTGTCACATCATATAATCAAGAAACCAGGGTTTTGAACCCACATTTTTTCACTTCGCATCCAGCTCTCTTTCCACTATACCAATACACATTTAGTTATATGACTAATATATTAGTTATTACTTATATTTATTACATGGGTGGATGCAATTAAACTCTTCCACAGTAAGAATAATACAATATGTATTTTTAAATCCAGATTCTGTGTTACAAGTTACAAATGCCTTGCTCTCAAAAAGCTTATACTCCAGAACAGTATATTAATGCAGGAGGTTCTTTTTTATTATAGAATATGTTCTGGAACTAACATTAGGATAGGGTACAGTACACCAGTAAGATATTATTGCCAGGATAACTGATTTTGCTTTTGTTAATCCTAGTTTGAATTGAGAAGATAAAATACAGATCATCTCTGGATTGAAAGTGTGTTCTAAGTATTGGTAGAAGCCTAATAACTCTGGGTTCTTCTAGCCATAAATCAAAGTCTGCTGTGTATATAATGATCTTTGGAGATTTTGCCCAAAGTAGGTTAAAATTGTTTTCATCAAAAGTGGGGCAGCCCTCTCTGCAGTCCATCTTTGGGGCCTCTCAGACCTTTGGTAGGTCCCTAGGCTCTATGGCATGTTAGGCTCTGAGTCTTTGCAGTTCCAAAACTGAGCAAACCCAGATATCCGGAGATGCTAAAATGAAAAATCTGTTTCCTTTTGAATTGCTCTTTACAAGTGAGCCCCATCAGGGAGCACATTCTATATTGTTCAAGTCAACTCAATCACCCTTAATGCAATGGCAACATCTGACACAAAATGTCCTGTTTTCTACAACTCCAACTCATTGGGAGAAGTGGCTTAGACAGTTTGCCTTTTGAAAACCCAATTATGTTTGGGGGACCTGGTATTGCCCTAACCACCAGATGGCATTTTCTAAATTAAATTTATTTCCCCCTTTGAGATTTCCCCAAAGATTGTGTAAACTTTGGTGAATTAAAGGATAGGCAAATACTAGGAAGGATTTCCTGATTACTCTAATTATTGGCATTCTCTCCCTCCTCAAATTATGTTACATATTTAAATCTGTTTAAATTTTATGGATGCACATGCATTCACAGTAGAATATAAACTCCTTTGTGTCAAGGGTTGCCTTGTTGGCTTTCATTTTTTGTCTTTTTGTCCCAATAGCTGGCACATAGTAGGTGCTCAATAAGTGTTTGCTGAACTGAGATGAATTGAATCATTTTTGTCCTAGGTGACTATCCTTCAATTCCTCTGGGGTGGGGGTCTGTTCTAACAAATTGTAGCCAAGATGGCTTATTTATTTCCCCACAGTTTCATTTCCAAAATACTTAAGATTCTACAAATCTCTTATTCTTTTTGAGACTGTTGAGGGAATTTATGTTCTCACTAATCTGTGGGCCCTCCCTAACTTGATTCTCTGAGCCAGTCTATGAAATGTGAGAAACTGGATATGTTTTCCCCCAAGATCTCTTATTTTATTATTCATTATTTGCGATAAATGGTTCTGGTGGCAGAGGGAGTGTTTTTTCCAAATTGTTTCCACTCTGTGTCTGGTGTTGTTATTTACAATACCAAATTATGACAAATCCCTTCCCACTCCTCTCCTTTGATTGTCAGGTTTCTGGTATATACACAGAAGCAGCCATCAGCCTGTCGCATCTGTAATCAAACCAAGTCCCCAACCGTCACTTTTGCAGTAGATTCTCTGAGAGAGGAGTCAACTCATCCTATCCTTGGGAGCCTCCCAAATTAATTTTGATTTCAAGCAGTTGGTCCTTTCTTTTTAGCCAGCTGGGCTTTGATTGATTAGCCCCATAGACATACTGGGTGACATTGACATACATGTCTGATTTTTTGTATATGGTATCTCACAAGCAAACGCTAAACTCATCAGTCAGTGACCTCAATATGGAATAAGGTGATCTCTGAGGCAAAGGAGGAAATAGGGATGTGTTTGATGAAAACAAAAGAGAGAGCAAGAGGAAGGGAGGGAGGGAGGGAGGAAGGGAAAAAAAGAGTGAGAAAAGGGAGGAGGGGGGAGAAAGTGTTCTTACCCAACACTCTTTTGGCTTTCTTTCTGAATAGTGTCCTTTTCTGCTGCCAGATCAGCCTGATTAGATTTGTGTATCTTTGTGGATTTTTATAACCCAAATGTATTTGAGAGTCTCCAGGGGCACGTATTCCAAGAATAACGCCCAAGTCCCAGGTTCAAGAGCAAGCCTGAAATCTCAGGCCAGCAGGGGATTAGAATGTTGTGAAAATTCCTTCTTTGGGGGGTGGGGTGGTTAAGGGGAGGACTGATTACCCACAGGTTTCTTAACATGAGGTTATACTGCATCTGGTGCCCAATTAAGATGATGCTGGATTCTTCCCATAACAATCATTTTGCAAAATGTTTACTTCTAGCTTACGGAGAACAGAGGCTTAAGAGGAAAGCCAGTGGCTTCACACATTTTACGCAATACTTTGCAAGAGGATGGGAACTAACTAAGAAATGGGTCCCATTAGAATGGGAACCAAAATTGTGACACAAGACCCTCAATCCCAGTCCACAAATCAGCATAGAAAAGGACATGAATGCTTAGAAAAGAATTCTGTTCTTCATCATAATACTTTTGGCTGGAGATAGAGTGTAGTGCAGTGTAAATAAGACTAGATTTGGAAGTAGAAGACCTAGGTTCAAAATCCTAGCTCTGTCACTTACTAGCTGTGTCATCTCTCTGACCCCCCCCCCCATCCCAGTTTTCTTAGCCATAAAATGAGGGGTTGGACTGCATGGTCTTGGAGGTAAATCTATGGATCTATTTTAGCTATCATTCTTTCTAACTCAAAGTATGAATGCCTATCATTTTTGACACAGGAAATTTGATTTCTTTTTCTCATATTCCTCAATTCAGGGTCTAGACAACAAATTTTTTCACAACTCCCCTTCTCTGTAAAGAGGTGATGGAACGATGGGTGTGACATATTGAATGTACTATCAAAAACAATACGTTGGTTTTGCTAAACTATTTTTTTCTCTCTTTTTAAATTTTTGTTCCAAGGGCTGACTGGCCGAGTAAGGGAATAGGGAAGGATGCATTAGACAATGAAGGTGGTGTCAACACAAAAGATATCAATAAAAATCACAATTTTTAAAAATAATCCATGTTTTCTAAATATCTGCCTAGAATATCATCCTCTTCAGTTAATCATACCCCTGTAGAGGTAGAGGGCACCTCAGAGAACCTCTAATACAACCCCATCCATCTTTTTCCAGGTAGGAAACTGAGACCTGCAAAGGTTAAGTGTCTTATCCAAGGTCACAAAGCTAGCAAATGTTAGAGGCAGGATATGAACCCATGTTTTACTAACTCCAAGCCCAAGACACTATCCTCTAAGTTATGTTACCTCTATCACAAATATTTAGTAGTCTCTACTATATGCCTAACACTGTATTAGGAAATGAGGCTATAAAGATAACAGTAGAGTAATTCCTACTTATTGTGTGCAGATGGTAGTAAAGAAAAGGAGAGGAGGGGAATAGCTAACTTTTTTTTTTTTTTTAGTGAGGCAATTGGGATTAAGTGACTTGCCCAGGGTCACACAGCTAGTAAGTGTTAAGTGTCTGAGTCCGGATTTGAACTCAGGTCCTCTTGACTCCAGGGCCGGTGCTCTATCCACTGCGCCACCTAGCCACCCCGAATAGCTAACTTTTAAAAAGTTAATTCAATGTAGATAAATTCAGTGTGGAAATGTAACTCAAGCCAGCAGCAATTGTCAATATAAATAACGAACTATCAAAGATAAAGGACAAATTCCTTCTCTCAGTGATTTCTCCTTTGACTGTATTCTGGGAATATATTTTGTAGAGAACTTAGTTTAGATTCTCAATCCTGCTGCTCCTCCTACCTGTCTAACCATACTTTCTCAATACCCTTTACTGGATCTTCATCCAGGTTGGAACTGCTAACCATTGCTGTCCTCCAAAACTCTGTCCTAGGCCCCCTTTTCTTCTCCCTCTATGGTATTTCACTTGGTGATTTCGTCAACTCCCATGGATTTAATTATTTCTATGTAGTTGATTTTTGGAGCTCTTTATTCAGCACAAATCTTGCTTCTGATGGACAATCTTATGTGTCCAACTGATTATTGGACATCTCAAACCTCCTTTCCCATAGATAACTGGAACTCAACATGTCCAAAATCGACATCATTGTCTTTCTCCCAACACCTTTCTCTCTACTTACTTTCCTTTCTTTTATTGTCAAGCACACCACTATCTTCCTGAACACTAAGGTTCAATGTCATCCTAAGTCTCTTTCACTCCCCATATCATATAAGTTTCCCAAGTCTTCTTGGTTTTATCTTTATAATATAGTTCATAACCATCTCCACCTTTCCTCTTATCCTACCCCTACTTGGGAGTAGATCCTTATTTCTTCTTGACTTGACTATTTCAACAAACTTCTGGTTGGTCTCTCTGCCTCAGCTCTCTCCTCACTCCATTCCCTTCAACTATCAACCTATCTTCCTAAAGGCGTGATCTGATCATGTTATTCCCTCTGTGAAACAAACTCCATTGACATCCTGTTTTCTCCAGATGCAAGAATAAAACCCTCTGTTTCACTTTTAAAGTCCTTTGTAACCTGGCTCCTTCCTACCTTTCCAGTCTTTGGACTTCTAATGTACATGTTATCTAAAGAAACTGGCCTCCTTGCTGTTTTTGCACAAAATACTCCATTTTCTAACTCCGCATTTTCACTGACAGGAAGGAGTTCTCTCCTCCTCATCTCTACTTCATTACCTCCCTGGTTTCCTTCAAGTCTCAGATAAAATTCCACTTTCTGCAAGAAGACTTTCCAACCCCTCTTCATGCTAGTGCCTTGTCTCTATGATCACCTCCAATTTATCCTGTACATAGTTTGTTTGTACAAAGTTGTCTCTATATTAGCTACCCCATTAGACTGGAAGCTCTTTGAGAGAAGAGACTGTGTTTAGGGTTTGTTTTTGTTTTTGTTTTTTTGCTTTTCTTTCTATCCCCAGCTCTTAGCATGGTGCCTGGCATGTAGTTGACAGTAATAAATTTTTGTTGACTTAACTCGTTATGTCTAAACAAAATGGATGGATCAGTGCTGCCCTATTCCCAGATGGGCTTGGTTGGCCCTTTAAGGACAGCCTTATGAGATGTATTCTGCTCATGTGTAAGATGACCTGACTTTTCATTCTCTGAGGAAATAGTGTGGCTATATGTGGAGGAGAGAGACAGAGATAAGGAGAGGAGGAAGGGCAGAGAAGGAAAAGGAAGAGGAAGGAAAGGGGAGAGAAAGATTGGGAAGGAGAGAGGGGGGAGGGAGGGAGAGAGAGAGGGAGGGAGGGAGAACTTTTTTTTAAAGTAAAGGCAGACTGGGGAGCTGTGTCAGCCAAAGGAGTGGACTTTGGTACTTTGGTATGGAAAATATGGTGAGAAACCACAGTCTTAAGCAAAAGCTTTTTAGGAGACATTTGCTTATGGTAATTGTTTTGTGTTTTGAGACTGCCACCCACACTCATCTGTCCTGGCTTATTCCCTGCCAAATTGCTTATTGTGGTGTGATAATACGCTGATATTCTTTTATGGAGAAGGAGAGTAAGTGGGAAAATAAGTTATTTATTTGTATCACCAAGTAGTATGAAGTAAATACATAAATAATACCATCACTTAGACAGTTATGAACTTCTGCCTCAGTTTCTTCACCTATGAAATGTAGTGATTGCTCTAAAGAATCTCTAACATACTTTGCTGACAATGCCAATTTACAAATGTCTGCATCTTTCACTTTCACTCTACCAAACAAGCAATAAGCATTTATTAAGCTGAAGAGCTAGCGATCTGGATTGAGGGAAGGGGGTAAAGACAACATATAAATATATACGTGCACACATAGAAAAAAAGATGATTGGGGTGGGGGGACTAGCCACTGAGGAATCAGGAAATAATTTATGTAGCAGGTAGCAATTGAGTTGGACCTTAAAGGAAACTATGGATTCTGAGAAGTAGAGGTGAAAATGGATTTCATTCTAGGTATAGGGAATAATGACCAGTGCAAAATATTTCCAATCTGGAAATGTTTCAGGAATGGGCCAGGGAACAGATTGTATGTCTGTTGTCTAAGGACCAGCCTAGTTGAGTTCAGAGATGCTCATTACCAGAAGGGCAGCTGTGAGCTGATGAATTTTTCAATCACAGCAACAAAATTAGAAAAAAAAATCCTCCAAGAAGGTGTTCACTCTGCATCAGCGGGGTAAGGACCCTCACTGAAGAAATCACAGTTCTTTGCAGCCCAGTATTGACAGATGAATTCCTCAATCTGGGAGCATTTATCAAGCACCTTCCAAATGTGTGCTGGGTAGCCTGGGGAATTATCTAAAAGGTATGTGCTAGGAATCGAGTATCCAAAGCACTTGAAAGAGGGCCGATTGACTTGCTGTAACATTTGTCTCACCCAAGCATCGAACAGCATCAAATAGAGTTCCATCTTTTTGTCTGCTCAAGTCAAAGGCATGGGAAGAAGTTTGATGAATAGGAGGGAGTGGCCAGTAGACAACAGGGGTTTTGCTGCCCAATTCTTTCATTTTGCTTTTAACTCCTGTCCTCGAGCAAAGAAATCTCCTGAAGGACTGGGTTTCTGTTAGCCTTCTTTGTTCAATGAGAACTGACATAGTGACTGTCAACAACTAGTCAAGTTTAATCATGGGGAAAATGTCATAATTCAGGCCCCTCGTTCGATAGCAGGAAAGCTGAGATAATTGCCATCAGGGCTCAAGTTTCTTAGATGCTGAAGGTTTAAATGTCTAGGAAACCTGTAGGGAAAACATACAGTGTCTGTGGGTCAGTCCATTCCACCTAGCATTCTGAAAATGTAAATGGCAGGCATTTTTCAACCTATAGTTACACACTCACCACAGATAAATCATGGGCATTATTTTGTCAGAAGCAATGAAGTCAGTGAAGCTATATAATTAGAATGGGCATGAAACAGCCTCATTAGAAATTGAAATAACAGATGCCTTTATTCTTCTTGTCTGTAGGATATATACACATTTGACATGACAGGCTTTTAGTTGATGTTGTTTGTATTTAAGAAGCACAATTTCTCCCTGTCTTGGAGCATGTTTTGAGACGGCAATGATGTGTGTTTGTAGGGTGCTGTGATAACACCAACAATGGACCACACTATGTCAATGCAGCCAGCAAGCATGATGGGCCCCCTGACGCAACAGATGAACCATCTTTCCTTGGGCACGACAGGAACGGTAAGCTCCTACCTCATTTTATGGTTGCTTTCATATTTTGTCCTCAATAAAATGTAGACATCTCTGGTAACATTAGCTCAACTCGCTCTGTTCATATCAGCCCATTTCCTTGAGCATCTCTCAGGAATCCAGTATGATTTCATCAAATTCTTGGTGTGGTTCATGTGTGTGTCTTTCTGTGTATGTGTGTGCATGAGCCCACACCTACGAAGGGGAACATTCACTTTCATTTATGATCCTTTCATCTGTCATGTTCCTATTCCTTAAAAGGAAAACGTGTACTCTTGAGAAAGGCAGCATCCTTAGTGTTCTCAATTCTCTGCTCTTTGCCGAAATGTGCGTTCCATGCCCCAGCCCTCTTCAAAATACAGTCAATATAGCATTTTCTTTTATTCACAAGTGAGGAAATCAGGATATGACAGGGGTATAGGACAGTTTTCATTCCCTTTAAAAGTATAAATCAATTTTCTAAAAAGTTATTGAACATTATGGTATGACAATTCCTTGAATTTGTCCATAGACCATAGAGACATTTGAGATATTGTAAAGGGAAAGAAACTAATGTAGCTGATGTTTGCTTATTGAATCAAAAGGGATGTTTTCTGCTGGTAGGATTTCTTCCTAGTTAAAAATGGTAGTAAAATAACCTTCTATTTCAGCCTCAATTTTATCTCATTGCTTGGGTTATAAATAGCCCCATGAGCAAAGGCTTCAGTGAGCTCAGGTTTCCACTGATTAGTTTCATGCCTGGTACATGGTAGACACTTAATAAATCCAGGTTGACTTGATTTGGATTTTTAAAAGCTGTTCTAGAAAAGAGTTCCCCTTCCCCCCAACCTCCAGAAAGCAAGGGCAGAAGATTTAATTCCTAGAAATACTTAATGCTATCTCAGTGCTTTGATGGGTCCTTCATCTCAGCATGGAGGTACAGGTGTGAGGGATGACTTCCAACAGTGCTTGTCACAAAACCCTTCCAGGCCTCCTTATCCTTAGTAATTTTTGTCTATTTCCTTCCCTGATTCACAGGATTGTAGATTTAAAGTTGGAAGGGTTTATTTCACAGAAGAGGAAACGGAAGCCCAGGGAGTTTAAGTGACTGTCAAGATCAGACAAGTATTAAGTGTCAGTTCTGAGGTTCAATCTAGGTCTTCTGACCATCAGTATTTCCATTGGACCCAACTTCCTCATCCATTGAGAACCTGCTTGCTGTGATGGAGGTCTTTCTCTGGGTCTTTTGACTCTGGGGGAATAATAGTAGAGCACTCACATTGTCTATCCCTTGCTATCTCTACATGATGGACACCCCTCATCAATTTCCTGGATGATATCATCAATGTCAAGAGACATCATGGTACAATGAACAGAGAGCTAACCTAAAAGTCAAGAAGACCTGGGTTCAAATCCTGTCTTTGATGTATGTGCTAATTATAGGGGAACAATATTGAACTTCGCAAGGCCCCAGATAGGACCACAGCTTGCCAATCAGCGAGAGAGATTTCCTCATTCATAGATGAAATCTAAAGTCCAAACTTTAAAACAATAAAGTCCTTTCATACATACAATCATCATGGGTAACACCTTACGGCTTACTTATATAAGCCCATTTGCAACTTTGATTATTGAAAGATTGTGTTATTCCTTGATTTGGTCATATCAACAAATCAACATGCATGTTCCAGGTATTATTAGAATCATTTGGTCTCCCTGAGCTTCTGTTTCCACCTCTGCAAAGTTAGAGAGAGAATTGTATTAAAGAATTTAAGATCCATTCCAGCTTAATACTCTCCTAAAAAAGCAGTCGCTATTTCCTGATTTCTACTACTATGTGCTGACACATAGTACGTACTTAATGAAGGCTTGTTGACTTGCTTTATTAACTTGACTCCTATGCATAAGTCAAAGAGGGGAAGAGCATCATTATCCCTGTGAAATATCCTTGAATTAACTGTTGTCATTGAGAGCAAGGAAGATCAAGAATTTCAGAGAGAAGGATTTTGGTGGACAGGCATACAGGGTTAACTTGCTCCAGACCTGGGGGTTGGCTTGGGTAAATGCATGAAGGCAGGAAAGAGCTAAAAGTGGAGAGTAATTCCATTTGGTTGGAGAACAGAGCCCACAAAGGGTTGAAAAATTAGTTGGAACCAGGTTATGGAGACTCTTCAAGGTAGCCTGAGGGATTCCTATCTTTTTTGCTGGGCAAGGAGGAGTCACTGCAGATTTCAATCAGCAGCAGTGGTAAGGATGGATTGGTGAAGGGAGAGGGTAGAAGCAGAAATACCAGTTTGAATACTGTTATGCTACCCTGGGCAAAGAAGTAAGGGGAGCCTGAATTTGCATTAGGAGTAGAAAGGAGAGTATAGATTCCAGTGATATTAATGGAGGGGAAAATGACAAGAGTTAGCAACTGATTGGACAGAAGGTAGGGAGTAGAGGTGGGAATGAGGCAGGGAGAGAGTCAAAAGTGACCTCCACATTTCAAATCTGAATGACTAGGAGAATAGTAGAGGCATAAAGAGAAATATGGAAATTGAGAAAAGTAGGCCAGGATTTGGCAGGGGCTGGGAAATGATTAGTTCATTTTGGGGCAAGTTGAAACTGGTAGCAGCAAGACATCCAAGCAAAACTGGTGCTCAGGGGAAAGGTCTGGAAAGTTCTGGATTTGGCAATGATAGCTTTGGGAGCTGTCCACATAATGTGATAATTGAAGCTCCAGGAGTAAATAAGTATATTCTGGGGAGCAATGAGAAAAAAGAGAAATGAGCTAAAAGATGTCTTAGGGAGGGAGAGGAGAAACAGAAACCATGAAGTCATGGTCAGAGAGGCTGAAAGTGAACAGGGCAGACATTGTACCATGGGTGCGGAGAGAAGGGAGAGAATCCAGGTAGGGGGGAGGAAAAGGAGGGCAGATCCACAATGTAAAATCTTAGAGGAACGTCAAGGAGAATCAGGTCTGAGAAGCCATTGGATTTGCAAATAAAAGGAGCTGATGATCACAGGGAAGGCAGTTAGTTTTAGTAGACTGTTAGGGATGAAAGTTGGATTAGAGGAAATTGATGAGGCATTAAAAAGTGAAGATTATGGGGCAGCTAAGTGGTTCAGTGGAAAAAGCAGCAACCCTAGATTCAGGAGGACCTGAGTTCAAATGTGGCCTTAGACACTTGACACCTACTAGCTGTGTGACCCCGGGCAAGTCACTTACCCCTCATTGCCCTTCCAAAAAAAAAAAAAAGATCATGAGAATAGATTGCTTTTTTCCTGGAAGGTTGGCAGTAAAGTGGGGGAGACAGAACATAATAGTTGGAGGGGTGATAGGGTCAAGAGATTGGGTGCGTGGCAGAAATTTTTTGTTGTTATTCAGGATATGGAAAATTTGGACACAAGGTAGAAGAATCTAGCAGAAAGCTAAAGATGAGAGATGGGAGTGTAGGAATGATCAGTGGAACCAAGTTTCAGGAGAGACAATATTGGATGAGATCAGGAATGTAAGGACAGGGATTACCCTTGGGGAAAAAAGGGTCATGTCATCCTCTGAGGCCAGAGGGAAGTCAGAGAGAATAGTTGCTGAGATATAAATGAGAGGAGCCAAGAGAATCCCACGTCCTCCTCAGTAGGTTTAGCAATGTAAGAGGCAAGGGAATCCACTTGGAGAGAGGACAGGAAAAGCAGGTTTTGAATGGTTGCTGTGGTGAATGTGATAGAGAATCAGAGAGGAAGAAAATGTTTGCTTTGTGGCAGTGAGAGCCTAGTTAAATTTAGATAGCAACTATTTTTAGTTGTTTAGTCTTGATTTCCTTTAACAGTGCCAGGTATTGGCGCAGCCAGGTAGCACAGTGGATAAAGCACCAGCCCTGGAGTCAGGAGGACCTGAGTTCAAATCCAGCCTCATACACTTGCTGTGTGACCCTGGGCAAGTCACTTAACCCTCATTGCCCTGCAAAAATAAATTAATTAATTAAAAAAGAAAAACTGTGCTGGGTATCTCAGAAATAGGAGTAGAGAAGGCAGTTGGTAGTTGCTATCCAAGACTGAAGATTACATAGGATCATATAAATCTAAAGGTATAAGAGAACCTAAAGACCACCAAGTCCAGCCCCCTCATTTTCCCAATGAGTAAATTAAGGCGCAGAGAGCTTCAGTAGTTTGCCTGCCAGAATCACATTGGCTAAAGAAGTGTCTGGGACAGGTCTTCCTGAGGCCAGTGCCATCTCCACTCTAGGGCAGTGAGGTAGGAGTCAGAGAAATGGGCAATGTTAAGTAATTAAGAGACCACATCGTTGTGGATATCTGAGTATGAAGATAGAATGGAAGGAATGACTGTGAGTCTAAAGTCTTTCAATGTCAATCAATCAATATCAGTATCAATCAGTAAACATTTATTAAATACCTTTTGTGTGCCAGGTATCCTGCTACATATGGGGGACAAAAAAGATAAAGGACAGTCCCTGTCCTTAAGAAACTTACAATCCTTAAAGTCAGTAGAGGGAAGCATCAAGAATTGGGGAAATACCATATAATCTGATGATGTGATCATCAGGAGAGAACAGGCTCTTTATTGATAATGACAGAACAAACTTAGAAGTTGAATGACTCTGATTCCTTTTCCTAGCAGGCTGTGGAGGATGGGGAAGGGAGAAGATGTGAGGGAATAAAAGAAGAAGCTTCCAGCACTGAAGAGGGTACTAAGAGATATGATTTCCACAGAGAGCAAACTAGGCTTTACTCAATGCCAGGGGGTATCAGGAGTTCTGTGAAGGCAGGAGACAGCTTCATCTCACTTTGGTATTCTTTCTCCAGTGGAGAGCACATCATTTTGCTTACATCAGGAAATCAATAGATCAAGAAATCAAAACACATTTATTGAGTACTTACATTAGATGCCAGGCATTGTATCAAGCAGAGAATACATACCCAGGCAAGAAAAACAATCCCTCATTTCAAAGAGCATAATAGATGTCTGATGAACACATGAAGATATGGGGAATAAAACTTGATCATAAAGGAGGCTAATACAAGGAGCTCAGGGAAAGAAATATGGATTGAGGAGGGGTAGGACTTTTGTGGATAGGAAAGGCAGGATAGTGGCATGTCAAAGAGGAAAGCCTTTTTTACCCAGGGCAGTGAATCTGGATGACAAAGATGAGCAGAACTGGATTATGGAAGACAAACTCTAGAGACCAAGGGAAGCAGAAGGATTGAATTGATAGAAGCCAATATGCACCAACCTGGGGCAGCTAGGTGGCGCAGTGGATAGAGCGCTGGCCTTGTCAGGAGGACCTGAATTCAAATACAGCCTCAGACACTTGACACTTGCTAGCTGTGTGACCCTGGGCAAGTCACTTAACCCCAATTGCCTCAAAAAAGAAAAAAAGAAAAAGAAAATTACCCCCCCCCCAAAAAAAATCACAAGCTGCCCCAACCTGTGGTTTGGGAGTTTTATTGTGCAGCACTGCCATACTCTCCCTATTGGATGGTCTTTTCTATTGCTTTTCCAAATCACAGAAGCCCATTAATTTACCATGATTGAAGGGAAGACCAGTTTAACATCAGTGAATTGGGTCATAGAGTCATTGAATAAGTGCTAAAAAGGACATCAGAGGCTATCTAGCCCAGTGCCTTTGTTTTACAGATACAGAAATTAAAGCCTCAGGAAGAGAAATGAGTTGTCCAAGATAGTAAATGGAAGAGTTTGTGATGTTGCTGGTTTCTAAGGCATACATTTTTATCAGCTATATTTCATTGAGCAGGGCCACTAGGTGGCATGGTGGATAGAGTATCGGGCCTAAAGTGAGGAAGATCTTAGTTCAAATCCATCCTCAGATATTTACATACTGTGTGACCCTGGGCAAGTCACTTAACCCTGTTTGCCTCAGTTTCCTCATCTGTAAAATGAGCTGGAAAAAGCAATGGCAATGGCAGTATCTTTGCCAAGAAAACTCAAATAGGATCATGTAGAGTCATACATAGTTGAGCAACAACAAATCACTGGGTAAGTCACTAACCTTCTCTGTATCTTGTCTGCTTCACTGATAATTCTGAAATCAAGGATTAGAGCAGGTGACATCTTTAGGCCTTTCCTAGACCTCAGATCTAGAAGTTGGGGGACTGGATGTAGCATCCCACAGTAAGGCTAAGGTAGAGAACAGGAGCAGATAGAAAGAAGAGAAAGAAAAGGAGAAAAGATAGGAATCATTTAAAATTAGCATATTCATTGTTCAGATAAGGGTCTAAGTCTTTAGTTTTAAGCTGGCTAAATATTTTCCTACTTTATAAATTAACTTGCTTAGCTAGGTGTTTTTCTGCTCCGCCCCTGTGAAAGACAGCAATCCTGTGATGATGTTCAGTCTACCCTCAGGTATCCTGGCTCCAAATGAAGAGCTCTTTTAGTTTTGCCTTGGTGTGCGGCCACCATTAAGGGGGATCAAAGAGAAAGACTAGGAATCAGAGGATCTGAGTTTGTGGAAATTTATTTTGATTTGGGGACCCTACCTTTGGGCTGAGATTGGAAAGCCTTAGGCCCTCAGGGTCTCTTCTGTGTGGGAGGGGCTGGTGCCCCTCCCCCTCCTCTTCAGCTGAGCCCAAAAGCCCTGTGGGCTGTACAAGATGCCAGGTCAGACAGCAGGGGGAGAAAAAAGCCCCCAGCTCCCTCCCACCTGAGCAGAGCTATTTGAAAGATCCCGGATACCTGTGCTGAGGCCCAAGCTGCCCGAGCACACCCCCCCCACACATACACACACACACACCAGCCGCAACCCTGGCAAGCAGATTAGCTTGGTCTATGGGGGTGCAGGAAGCCCCAAGATTTGAGTGGAGAGAAGAAAAGGTATATATAGACCTGGGAGTTAGACAGCAAGGGGGTCGGACGGACAAGACAGCAAGGAGTTTAGTTTTTTGGGTCGGACAAGGAGTCAGGGGGCTAAGAAGAGGTCAAGAGAGCGGCTGATGAGATTAGAAAGGAGAGACAGAGGATGAGAGGAACAGCAACGCAGGACTAGGAGCAAAGGCGGCAGAAGACAGAGTGAACAGGAGGCAGCAGAGAGCACAGAAGCGGTCAGCACAGGGTATAGGTTGGAGAAAGTGAAGATTAAGAGAAGTTAGAAGAAAGTAGCTGAGCAGGGTAAGTGTAGCGTGCCCTGAGGCAGGAGGTGGCTAAAGCCCTTATTGTATTCAAGAAGTTCAAATCACAGCAGGTGGGAAAGAGACACAGTGGAAAGAGACCACAGGAAAGCAGTCAGGTTGTACATTTTATTTCCCTGTATTCTTAATTTGAAATAGTATTTCATAAATAAACTCTGCTTTGATTATTTAGTTAAGAGGCTTCTTAATATTTTGCTTATCAATTTGGGAGTGGAGCAGAGTGGTGGAACTTTATAAACGGCCCATATTAAATTAAACGGAGTCAGATAGCCAAACAGTCAAAGGTCCCCAGATTAGTCCTCCAGTTAGCTTTAGCCCCAAAATCAGGCCCAGTCAATTCAAAAATATTCTTTCATTTTTATGGCGACCACGGTAGGACTTATGGCCCAATTATAATTTTCCAAAACTTATCATTTTTCATATACTTATAATTTTTCATAAATCCAATAATTATATATAATTTTTCCAGAATAGATATACTTATTAATAATTAATATTTTTACAAGTTCAAATCCTTCTTAAAATGTCCAGGTGAAGAGGTTTTTTTTTTCTTAATCCTAGAAGCAATAGGGAGCCATTACAGGTGCTTGACCAGGGTAGTGATCATGGTTTTTAGATTATTTTGGCATCTGGGTAGAGGATGGCTTAAAGAAGTAAGAGACTGAAATCAAGAAGACCAGCTATTATAATAATCCAAGCAAGAAATTCCTAAGGCTGGAATGAGAGTGGTGACAATGTGAGTAGAAAGAATATAGAGGTGAGACATGTTGTAGAAGTAGAATCAACACAAGTTAGAATATGACTGGTTTGGTTCACTCCTGCTCTACAACTTGTAGTCTTAGAAAATAAAAATTGTCTGAGCCATGAGGGTAGATGACTTGCCTAGGGTCATACAATTAGCATGAATCACAGACCGAATTTAGACCCAGTTCTTCTTAACAAATCCTGCTCTTTTATTCATTATACCAGGTTGAGTCACATGGATTCATTAGAAATTGAAAAACTAACCTTAAACTGCCACCAAAGATCCTGAATAGTGACAGCTATTTCACAGAATCAAAGAGAACAAACCTCAGGGACCATCCAGTCAATAGCAAACCTGAACAAGCGTCCCCTCCGTGACACCCACCCATCATCCAGCCTTTGCTCAAAGACCTCTTTGAAAAGGTCAAGTGACTGATGACTTACAACCATTACTTTGATATTCTGTTAGCTCACCACACATGGATGCCTTGTAAGGGATTTAACCAAGATAAAGCTCTTCAGGTATTTGGAGAGGACAGAATTCATTTCTACCACGTTGGTCTTAACATAAATTATGCTTTTCCCATAAAATCTGGCTGGAAGAAAACATGAATGTGACCTCCAATTATGTTAGGAAGTAAGTAACAGATCATGATGATGATTGAATAATAAAATAAAGTAAAACATTGTTATTGAATTAGAAGAAATAGAACAAATGTTTACAGTCAATAAAACATGGTGATTTTTAATTGTTTATCTAATGAAGGCTTATGAGAAGCTGTCAACAAGAATTTCACAGAATAAATAGGCATGGACCACAGGATCATCTATTTAGACCTAGAGAGGATCTTAAAGACCATGGAATCTAGCCCATCCATTTTATAAATGAGGAACTAAGGCTCCAATATGTAGACTTGGCCAAGGTTGCGCAGGTATGTTATAAGTGACAAGAAAGGGATTTGACCCCAGGTCCTCAGACTCTACCACTAGGAGATGGAGTACCCATACCCAGGAGATCAAAGATCCATTGACATACTATAATTTGGCAGAATGATATCTTAATGAGAACTGAAATATTATTTTTTCCCTTTCTAAGATATCTCATTTTAGGGAAGAGGCTCATATTTGCATCAATATGTCACTTAATAGGCTGAAATTATGCTATTTGTTTTTTCAACAAATATCTGTTGAGCTGCTATTATATGTAACTCCCTTTTCAAATTCTTACTCTCTTACCAATTGATGGAGTGTCAGAATTTGATTTTTAGGTAACACTTGCTTGGCAACCTAAAAGACACTGGTATGTTTCGAAAATTAAACTTCACAGCCTGATTCCATCTTTCAGAGTATTCTGCCAATTAGGAAATTTTATTTTTGTTCTTATTCTTTTGATAATGGTATCAATCTGTCAATCAACGAACATTTATTAGGTGCCTTCTCTATGCTAGGCACTGAGCTAGCCTCTGAGGACACAAATATATTACCTACAATGTCATGTAAACAAGACTATACCCCAGCTATGTCCCTTTAATGTCCTTCCAACTGTCCTCTGGTTGGAGAATGTTATTTTTGTTGTTGTCATTATTTGTTCTTTATTCTCCAGGAGGATCGTGACACTGGGGTAATGCCATGACTTGCAGTGAGTTTTATTTAAGTGAGGGAGGATTGTGCAAGGTCACTAGCCTCACTCTCTCCTCTAGAGCCATCTGTGTCCAGCAGCAAGATAGCTATCAGGACGACTAGAGATGGCCTTGGATGCTTAAGGCAATTGGGGTTAAGTGACTTGCCCAGGCTCAGACAGCTAGTAAGTGTCTGAGGTGAAAATTGAACTCAGATCCTCCCAACTTCGAGGCCAGTGCTCTATCCACCTAGCTTCCCCAGTTGAAGAATGTATATGAAAGTTGGGTGCTGTAATGCTTTTCAGTTTGGGGAGGAGAGAGGATTTTAATCTTACTCTCTGCCAGCTCATTTCCATTTGTAAAGTAACAGAAGAGGGGAGATCACCTGTCCCCACTCTCTCCATCTTGCTCCCCAGTCTCCAGTGGTCTGATGGAGCAGAGCAACTGGAGGAGGCACCTCACTTCTAGTGCTGCCCTGGTAAAATCTCACTGTTGCCTCACTAACCACAATCCACACAATCACACAGGAACAATTGCCTACCCAAACAGAACCAATCTTAAAGCAAAATACCTGAGGGGTATTTCCTTTACTCATTAGCCAAGCTGCTTCAAACTTTCCCTTACTAATCCCATACCCTGTTTTCTAACAGAAAAATCTACATCCCCTTTAAGAAACCAATTTTGCTCGCCGGGTGTATCTATTTCATTCTGGGCCTCTGTTGACCTTGTGGACTTTTCAAGCTTTGCTTTCTTGATTTTATGTCAACAGGATCCCCTCCATGGAATTAAAGACCTGTTATATTTAATTTCTTATCCTTTCTTTGTAAGCTTCAGCAATGGCCACCTGAGAGCTGGGATGTCACTAGACCCTCCAAATGCCTTGACAATCTTGTTTTACAAGCCTCTTATCTAGTTTTTCATTTGTTCAGCCCTCAGTCACCAATGGTTTACAATGTCACCAGAACCCAGCCAGAGAAAGAGTTTCATGCCAGGGGTTTCTTATCGACCGTTCTATTTGAATGCTCTAAACCCCCCCCCCCACCCCCGTGATTTGTGACATCACTAGTTTCCCATGATGCAACAACGGCCCCTTTACAAAGATGATCTTGTCTGTTACCCTCTTTGTTAGTTACCTGCTCTCTTGTGGTTTCCAGGCCCAACTTTCTCCCATTACTAATTTGCCATTCTGATATCATCAAGTGGCAATGTTGACTCTCTCATTTTGCTTATCGATCATCTTTTTTCCAATTATCTTTACTACGGAAATGGGCAGGTAGAGTAAAGAATTTAATAAGCAACAAAGGAAAATAAAATGAAAACGGGATTTGGGGACTAGCATCAGAAGTGTTCATCATCACCAACTCACAGATGTAGATCCTATGAAGGTTTATAAAGGGCTTGTATATTTCCTTAACTGTTTATCCAAGAAAAATGCAATCCAAAGGGATCAATAAGGTTGAAGCAAATGCTGAAAATGTAAAGCAATGGAGTGGGAGCACAGGAAACCAGAGCTAATTCTGCCAGAAAAAAAAAAGTGCAAGAGATCTGAGAAGATATGCATTCAGGCAGTCATTTAACGAAATAGCAGTTCAACACACACACACACACACACAGGAAATATTTTCTTAATTTTTTTTCCCATGTATGTAATAAAAAGTCTCTGGGAAAATGTCCTTTTGTCATCCAGCAAATACTGCAACCCTATTTTAAAATTAACTATTTTTATTAAGAGCACTCCAGGGTGATTGTTTGAAGTGGCCCATTGTGTGATTGCAATTAACAGAAGAAGCAGGGAATTAGTACCCCTCCTCATAATTACCCTTCAGAGACCTTTTGAACAGAATCCTGCTCATAGAGGGCATAGGGTTGTCTCCACCTCACTGCATTTTAAGTGTCCATTGAGAGAGCACCAGGGACAGAGAGATTCACCTTTCAGCTCTCTGGATTTTTTTTTCGGCTGGCAATTTCAATTCATTATTTGCATTTATAGTTGAGGAGGTGGGTCTCATGATACCCCTTTCTTTCTTTTCTCAGGGGTTGGTTTTTCAAACTTTCTAAAGAAAGTGGATGATATTTTTCTCCCTGAGATTAGGAAATGTGATTGAGACATTGGTAAAACTCTACTAGTCATAACAGGCAGTCTTGGAGTTAGAAAAAATCCCACCCTGAAAGATACTGTTATTGTGACCCTGGGCAAGTCATTTACTTTATCTAAGACTATCAGTTACAGTAAAAGTGCTATGTTTTGGTTGTAGAGGGAGTACTTTACGCCATGTGAATAAAAATTACAAGTTTGTTTTTAATGCGACACAATGAAGGGAATAAGGGAAGGCTTATGAAACATTTGCCTTGTTTTCATAAAATTTCATTCATTCCCTTATTCTTAAGGTTTGATTCCATGAAACAATCATGATGTTGAAGATCTTTGGAGGGCCCAAATGGAGAAACAGGTTTCACAATGATGTCCTGACTTTGGGAGCAAAACAAAAACTGAGAGTCATAGAGCAAAAGCTAAGGAGACTCTTCATTTTACTCATGAGGACACTAAATGTGGAAAAGTACCACATAGTGGTACTTTTTAGGTAGGATCCAAACTCAGGTTTTCCTGGCTTCAAACCCATCGCTCTATCCACTGTGCCACCTAAAATAATGGACATTTCTTTGGAAAATTCTGGCATGGATAAAGAATTTCTCAAGTAAGAGATATAGAAGGAGGACTTGTGATGGGTGAAATTTATGGTGCTAATGCTTCATTCATAAGATCAATCAATGAGCATTTATTAAGCATCTTCTAAGTTCTAGGCACTGCTCTATGGGAACCTACCATGCAAATGTCAGGAGCACAGTCTTCTTTAGGGACAGAATGTAAGTTCCTCAGTGGCTAGAAGTTTTATTTTTTTGTCTTTGTATACTCAAAGTCTAAAAATGTTCCTTGTGCACAGTAGGTGCTTAGTAAATTTTTGTTGATTGATGAACCATTTCTATAGATACAGATTTTTTAAGTATATAATATTTATGTTACAAAAAGAGTTATTTATATGAGAGAAATTTGGGATTTCCTTCTGAGTTATTTTCATCTTACTTTTGAAAGTCAATTTGGTGCAAAAGGGAAACAAAAAAAGGATTTATTTTGTTTTATTTTGGTTAAATATAGTAGTAGTAGTCTGGTGTAAACATTTGAGCTCTTTGATCCTGTCATGTGACAAAATGCAAGAACACAAACCCCAGAGTGCACCAGAGAACCAAACACCCAAACCCCAAAATAGGACTTGCACAAGATCTGTGGGCAGCTAAGTCTGGCAACCAGGTCGTGGTTTCAGGGTAAAGAACATCGAGCTTGTTTCCACCCTGTTGGCTTGACCACACAGCTGAAGGGTGATTGTTCTTTCTAACCCTCTGGGATTGTTGAGGGTCCCTGCACTTCTTGGAAAATATCAGATTTGGGCTCCAGGGAAGAATTTTAGGCTATGGGGAAGTGTACCAGGAAGCAATATGAAGTTTGTGGCAGCTGTAAATCTTCTCATGGGTCTTCTCAGATGTTGCCATCCATTAAAGTATCATTTATCCTTCACCCTAAGTGCCTTCCCCATCACATCTTCAGGTACCTGTCTCCTTCAGATCGCCCCCTGGATAAGGGACCTGTGTAACATGGCTTTCTCTACAGCATCTGGCACCTGTCTATTATTGAATGGTGATGGATATTTTACTGAATTCACAATCATGGAAGTCATGAAGTGGAAGCTCTCCTTCCAGGATGCCTCCAGAGGCAATGCTCTACAAGAGACTGTCAGATCACTCAAGGCATGAAAAACACTTTAATTGACAACCTACTATAATGCCAGAAGCCAGATAATTTGAAGAATCTTGGAGAAAGTTTGGGGGCACAGTGGATCTGGAGTGAGGAAGACCTAAGTTTAAACCTATCCTCATATATTTACTAGCTGTGTGACCCTGTGTAACTTCTGTCTTCAGTTTTCTCATCTGTAAAATGGAGATGATTGTTTTGAGGATAAAGTGAGCTATTTGTAAAGTTTGTGAATCTTAAACATAATAGAAATGCTATATAAATGTTAGCTATCACTCTTATGTAAGGAACCTCTCTGCCCTAGATTTCTAGTATAAACATCTTATCCTTTGTGGGTTAGACATTAGTGAACCATAGAAAATTTTTGAGGAATGGAGTAGGGGTGATCTACTCAAAGCAGAGTTTTAGGAACATTAATTGGCTGGTGGTGTATAGGATGCATTTTAAGAGAAAAGAAAATAGAGGAAAGGGAATCATTGAGGAAATGTGATAGTTGGCTTCAAGTGTTTAAGGGTCTGTCACATTGGACAGAATGAAGAGTGATTGATAGAAGTTGCAGAGAGGCAAGAATGAGTGGCGAAGGCAGCCAGCACATTGAGTAGATTCCAAGCAATGAAACAAGGAAGGACATGGAAAAGAACTTCAAAGGACAAGATGTCTTGGATGGGTTACCTTCTTTGTCACTGAAACCACTAACTTCAATGAAATAAGAAATCCCATTGGAGTAAGGAAAATATCCTTAACAATCAGAGCTGTCTCAGAGTGGGATGACCCCAGGCCCTGTTTCCATAGGTTATGAGTTTCTTCTTCTTTAAAACTCTTCAAGCAAAGGCAGGATGGTCACTTGGTGGGGAATAGCTATAAAGAGGATCTCCACCAGGTATAGGTGAACCAAGAAGTTCTGTGAGATTCTGTGAGTGAGGTCAGTTCAGAGTTTATGAATAGTCATCCAAGTGTGTGACAATCAAGATCTGACCTAGGGTTGGGATACAGAAGAGGGGAAAAGGCAAAGCAGTGGAGACATGTGATGGAGATTTCCCAGAGAATGACTTGGCTGCCATCATGCAAATATGCAAAACTAGCTTTAAGGAGGTAAATCATCCAACCCTTTTCTCCATAAAGCTGAAGCTATGTGACTGACAGATAAGTACCTGATAAACGTGTCTTTGGGAAAGCTTTCATTCTCCAGGTCAAAAATGAAACTGTATATAGCACCTAAATCTTTCACTAGATGCATGCTTGGCATCAGACAGAGGGAGAGGAGAGACAAGAAAAATAACAAACCCAACTAGAATTCAAGGTCACATTTTGGCCCTTTGAGAATCAATTACAAGGTTAGAAGAGACCTCATCTGCCATGTAGACCTACCCATACCTGACCAAGAATCTCCACTATAATAAACCTGTTAGGTGACCATCCAGTCTTTGTCTGAAGACTTCCAATGATAGGAGAACCCACTATCTCCCCCATTGCACCCTTAAATAGTTCTCTTGGGAGCTTTTGGAGACATCAAGCCTCAGTTTATCCTTTTACAACTTTCATCTCTGTGCTACCTTTTTCAGCCAAACAGAGAAAAAAAGTCTAATCCACCTTCCATGTGACAATATGAAGACAGCAATCACAAGCCTTCTTTCTCCAGGACACATTCCTTTATACCGTCAATTGATGCTCAATGCAAAGAACTCAAGGTCCTTCACTATTCTAGTTGCCATCATTTCAATTCACTCAATTCAGTTAATTAATTACCACTTTGATGGTAGACTGATTCTATCACCATCTGTTAGAGTTCAAGACATTACTGATTGTAAGAAGCAGAGGTGGTAAGGGAGGGGAAAGTATATTTCAGGCAAACAAGACCACCTCCACAAAGTTACAGAGATGGGGAATGTAGACTAGAGGGAGATAGAGTTCAGAAGGAACTATAGTCCAGTTTGGTTTGAATATAGCCAAAGAAAATTGTGATAAAAAGATTTGGAGTAACCATCAGGAAGAACTTTTCCAGACAGAAGAAATGTGAAGAATGAGAAAACATTACCAAAAGAAATTCACTTTCCTCCCTGAATAAATTAAAGAAACATTGGGAAAAAACAATCTCTCTGGAATGTGCTGAGTGGATCAGATGGCTTCTCCATCTTCTTTAGAGCCCTCTGAGTCCATGATTAATGAGATTGCTCTCAACTATCTCTCGAGGTGCCCATTCTACAGACCCTTAGCTCTTCTGGTTGGTGCTTCAGCAGCATCACCCTGTGCATCCCCTGCCAGTATAAACTAGAGTATGAAACATCTGTGCCTTAAGCATGTTCCACTTTCAGACATCTGGGCCCTCAACATTCTTGATGCTTATATCTAGAGGCTGCTATATGAAGCTGATCTTTTTTTTTTTTTTAAAAAAAAAAAGCAAGGAATTAGGGGCGGCTAGGTGGCGCAGTGGATAAAGCACCGGCCCTGGATTCAGGAGTACCTGAGTTCAAATCTGGCCTCAGACACTTGACACGTACTAGCTGTGTGACCCTGGGCAAGTCACTTAACCCCCATTGCCCTGCCAAAAAAAAAAAAAGCAAGGAATATATATATATATATATATATATATATATATATATATATATATCAAGGGGAATGGAGAAGGGATAAGAATGAAGCAGCAGTCACCTTTCACATCTATACTTGAGTTTAATGAGGTACACATGAGATTGAGAAAGATTTCACAGCAATTTTTTAAATCCAAATTTCTTTGAGCCTGGTTTATAGAAGGTGATGTCTTGGAAGGTTTCTGCATCGACTTTTGCCAAAATTACATCAGGCACTGAGATCATCTGAAGGCAAGAAGTTGCCACCCTTACCCAGTAGACTGATGGCTTTACAGGAGATAAGGTGGGGTGGCGGGTAGACTGGGTAGCCAGTATCAACCAAGAAGAAAGGAGAGATCATAATGTCCTTTCCTATCTTGCTTTACAATTCAGAATTTAAACCAGGTCTATCATGATAGAAACCAGCAAAGTGATGTGAGCAACCCTGTTGAGAAGGGCATTGGCAAAGCATTTAGATCAGACATCTTTGGTTCACACTTTCTGCCTAGTCAAATGAATAATGATAATTTACAATCATAAATGGTGATAATAACCACTCTGTTTCATATATTGCAATGATATCTATGGAATGCTCCCATATATATGAGCCATATGTACAATTGTTAGGCAGGCATTCTTGGAAATGAATTTTGGGACTGTGAGTTCTGCCCCAGTGAAGTGGGAGGGAAAGCTCTTTGGAGGTGGTTTGCCTGGAAGTCATCACATGTGGTTAGAAGGCTTTGCCCTTCCCAGGTTGCTTTTTCATCACCCTGAGCCAAAAAACCAATGTTGGAGTCGTGGGAAGATGCCCAGACTGACATTTGTTTCCATGCTCTGTATTCAAAGGAGACTTGCTTGAAAAACTCATTGTATGTGTGGGGAATATTTAAGCTACATGAGAGCATGGAGTGTTTTTAGCCTTTCTTTGTATCCTCAGCACTTAGTGCAGTACCTAACACATAGAAGGCACCAGTTAAATGCTAGTTGACTGACTGACTACTAAAGAGACATAAAAAACAATGTCTACCCACCTCAGAAATATCTTTTGTATAAAGGTGAAGAACTAATTATGAAGAAGGAGTGTAGCTCGGGGGAAAGAATTCTGATCTTAGAGGCACAGGACCTGAATTTGAGTCCCAGTTCTAATCCTTACTCCATTTGTGACCTTGGGCAAGTCCTTTCCCATTCATCACTTTTTTACCCCTCTCTTCCTGCTGGAGTCCCAAATTTGTATGGATTATATGTTATCTCAGTAAAAACACCTTCCTCTTTGTCTGCGTCCCTCCAATTCAGAATCAGTATCACTATTGGGCTTCCCATGGCTGGGGTGGATGTATTTATCTCCTAGTCATGACTTGCTGGTTAGTACTTGATTCTATAGTAGACTGAGTGGTCGGGGCAGCTAGGTGGCACAAGTGGATAAGCACCAGCCCTGGATTCAGGAGGACCTGATTTCAAATCTGACCTCAGACACTTGACAATTACTAGCTGTGTGACCCTGGGCAAGTCACTTAACCCTCATTGCCCTGCCAAAAAGAAAACAAACAAACAAAAAGACTGAGTGGTCCATTAACATAGCAGAACTTGGGGTCTGATTGGTCTTATATAGTTAATAAATGTCATTTTATCAAGAAATTGGTAGTAGCCATGTAGGAATTGCCAATGTGAGAACTCCCTTTTACTGAGATAGATAGCAGTCCTTCTACCATTTTAGTCTGAGATATGGCTCTGCAGCTTGGAGAAATTAAACAATTTACTTCTGGTCATACATGAATGAATGAATGAATAAATAAATAAATGGATAGAATAAATGAATGAACGAACAAGCAAATGAGTGAAGAAGCATTGACTAAGTGTTTACACAGTGTTCAAAACACTATACTTAAACCCAAGGAATAAAAAGAGGAAAAGCAAAACCATCTTTACTCTCAAGAAATTCACATTCTGATAGGGGAGTTGCTAGGTATCTCAGTGAATAGAGTACTTGACCTAGAGTCAGAAAGACTGAGTTCAAAAATGGCTTCATTCATTTACTAGCTGTGTGACCCTGCACAAGTCATTCAACCCTTTTGCCTCAGTTTCCTCATCTATAAAATGAGCTGAAGAAGGAAATGGCAAACCACTCCAGTATCTTTGCCAAGAAAACCCTATGTGGGCTCATGAAGAATCAGATACAATTACTCAACTAAACAAGGTATATAAGGGGAGCGGGGGGGGGGGGAGTTGACTATATAAGATGATACATATTGTTATTTGTTATAGGTGGGATTTGAACCCAACTATTTCTGACTCCAAGCCTAACCTTCTATTCTTTCCACCCTTCTGCTTCACTAATTAATAAGCAGCAGCAATTAAAAATAACAACAAATAGAGCAATAGGCACACAGCATTCTCAAGTCCAATAGACTTTGTCTCTTCTCGGTATTTAAGGTCACATTCCAAACAATCCATTCTGTCCCCATCTAGTAGACCCTAGTGCAACTTGGATTCTTCCCAGAACCTCTAATGGGCAGCCTGGTTTCCCCTGAGGTTTGTGGGGCTGATGATGGCTTAGTCAATCCAAGGTGTATATTACAAAGAAATTCACTTCTTGCTAAGCATACAGGAGGGTATTGTATGTTTGTGTGTATATTGTGTAAATGTATATTCACATGTGTATGTATGTTTTTGTGTGTATATGTATTTATATGCATGTGTGTGCACATAAGCATATGTATGTGTGTGAATATGAGTATGTGTATGCATGTCAATGTGTGCATTGTTTATATATGTTTCTATATTGTATTAATATGCACATATGTGTGAGTGTGATTGCATTATCTACAGGTATATATGTGTATATGTGTACATTGGGTGTTTCTGTATGTGCATTGTGTGAATGTGTATATTTCTGGGAATGTGTGTGTATATACATGTGTATATGTGAATCTCCATGAAGAAGCCTTAGCAGAATGCTCCCTTTGTCACAAATGCATCAAGCCACATAATGTACAGATCACAAGAGGGACCAGATGCCACTGAATGGAGCAAAAGTTATCCTATCAAGGCACTAATGGGATAACCTAGAAGAGAGAAAGGAGAATGAATTATGAGGTGGCAGTGAGAATGTGTGGCATCATTGAAAAGATGTGAAATCTAATGACCAGAATTCTAATCCCGGCTCAACCATTTACTGTGTGACCCTGGGCAAATATTTTACCCTCTCTGAGCTTCTGATTCCTCATCTGTAAAATGAAAGGGTTGGTCAGCCTGCCCCTAAGATCCTTTGATCTTGCCACCCCCAAACCATCTTTAAGGATGAATCTTCCTTCCTTCAGAATGGTGTCAATAGAAAAAAACACTAGACCAGAATTTGAGCAGCTGGGTTCTACTCCCAACTCATTTTGTAACTAATTGAGTGACATAAGTCATGAATTTCATCTGTCAAGTGTGGGATTGGGATGGATGCCTTCTGGGATATCTCCCTGCTCTGGACTCATGATCCCCCTTTACCAGGTGGCCTCTCAGAACCCTTCCAACTGTGCCATTCTACAGCATCTCTATCTTGTTTGACATAGGGAAATTGGATGGAAGTTGCAAAGAGGCAAATATGGGTTGAATAAATAATAAAACAAAAATAGAATGGGTTGCTTTGGAAGACAGCAGGCTCCTCCTCATTAGAGGTCTGCAGGCAAAGGCTTGGATGGGATTCTTCTTCAGGTATGGTTTAGATGAGATGGCCACTGAATCTCCTTCAAACACTGGAATCGCATGATTCTGTGAGTCTTATGTACTTAACTTTGAAGTCTTCTAACTCACAGTACAGTATTTTATTTGTTTTCCCCAACATACTACAAAGCATAATAATTTTGAACGTGTTATTTACTTTCCTTGGGCTCTCTTAGGTCTCTTCTAGCTCTGGAACTCTCTGAAATTTTACTATAACTGATCTTGATTCATTAGAATTATGGCTGCAAAAGAAATGGGACATAAGCTATAGAATTTCTTTGATTATTTTCCCCATGTCATGCATTTCAGTTGGCCTCACTGTTTGATTTAATGAAAGTATAGATGAAAAATCCTATCCAACTGCCCTTACCATTACTAGTCAGAACTCTGATCTATTCATATAAGTTTCTAAATAAAGGGAAATAAAAGATTTAAAAGATTTTAAATAAAAGATGCCTACTAGAGAAGATGTACTCTCACTTGGCAGAAATATAAAGTGCTCTAGCCAAAGAAGCTTGTTTGAGCACAGAAAATGGCCTAATTACAGCCCATCATGGGCCAACAGTGAGCCCAGCAGCAAAGGCAGGGGACTGTGTGTTCTGAACCCAGGGCCAAGGAATCAGAAATCTGGCTTCTGGAGCACTGCCAGGTTCCCAGTAACTAAAATCTTTGATCAGTCAAAGGACAGTAAAATCCAATCCAATCCAATAAACATTTATTAAGTTCCAGGCACTGTGATAAGCCCTAGGGATACAATTAATAAAAAGATGGTTCCTGCCCTCAAGGAGTTTACAATCTACTGGGGGGAGCATGGAGGGGAGTCAGAAATAATACATAAAATGAAGCAAAAAAGGGTTAGGGAAAAAAACAGAGTGCATCTGGTACATGGGGGCATCTTGTATAGAGTTGAAACTATGCAGGTCATCAGATGCAGAGTAGAGTGAGCCCAAGAGTCCAGTTTCTACCCTCTATAAAGGAAGGTATTGGGAGGAGTTGGGTTTTCTGCCCTCTGGTCCTTCAGTCAGAGGACAAAGGAGGCTGAGAGAGGTAGTGTCAATAAAGATTTGAGTTAGCAGCATCACAGTGAGTTTAGACATGATGAGCCTATCCTGGGAAAGGGCATCGTGTTCCCTGGAGTTAACACCAGGCAAGGCAGCAGATGTAGAATGGGAACAGTATTGGATTTGGTATTAGAGGGTTTCTCTTCCTGTCCTTCCTTTGCTATTACCTGTGAGACCTTGAGCAAATCATTTAATCCTTCAATCCCCTCTTTTGCAAATTGGGATATGAGTGACCTAGGTAACTTCTAGGGTTCTTTCTAACTCTGCATCTTAGAACTAATTGTACTCTTTCTGGGACTTTTTTCCATTAAAAAATACAAGTAAATTAAAAAAAAAACTAACCTTTAGACAAGGGCAATGAGGGAATCTATTAAGTTCTTTGAGATCCCCAAAGGGTGGGGCCACTTTAATGGACCTAGAGAAATTAGTCAAGCTCCTAAATAAATCAGCATATCACAACTAACAAATAGGTAAAGATTTCTTGCCATGGGGAGCCTTAAATTTTGGGAAAAGTCAAGTGAATGAATGACCATGGTTAAAGTTTTTAGTAGATGTCTGAAACATGGGTTAATGATAATAATAACATTTATAGAGATTTCATCCTTTACAAAACAATTTACAAATGTTATCTCATTTGATTCTCACATCAACACTATGAAGTAGGGGTTATTATTATCCCCTTATTAAACAGGAGGAAACTAAAGTAAATAGAGGGCAAGGGACTTGCCCAAGGTCACGCAGCTGGTAAGTATCTGAGACTGGATATGAACTCAGGTTTTCCTGACTCCAGGCCCAGCGCTTTATCCACTGCACCACCTGGCTGGCATCTTCCTCTTAAAGTACCCTCCCCTGGAGGTCCAAGCTGAGTAGATTAAAAGGGGGTTTAGAGGAATTCATAAATCATGGATAGAAAAATGGACCATTAAAAAGCAGATATCAGATGTCAGCAGACAGCCCTAATCTTGTGAGGGCTTCTGCCATGTGCTCTGATTGTCCCTGGCAAAGGATCTCCTGGGTCCCATCTGAGATGCAAAACTGGGCTAGATGGACCATTGATCTGATCCAGGCTGGTATTTGCTATGGGTAATCAGCTTAATAAATGGTAGAAAACAGTGATGACATTGAAAAGGTTTCTGCTTAGCATGAGAAATAACAAACATGTCTCAGACTCATGTTCTACTGGCCTTCTGTCTCTCTTTTGGGAATGACACCAGTGCACAAATCGTAGGCTTTGGAATAGCCCAAGCCCAGGGAGCTCGATTGCCTTCTTGTGTCCAACAGTCATTAGAATTTACATAGGAGGTAAGTCTGGAAGTCTGTGATAGTATTCAGCAATGATAGAAAGCCATTGTCTGAGAGGTGCTGGAAAAATATGTGGTTAGACACTGAAATGGAGACAGTGGTCATTTCAAAACCTGCTCATTATTGTTGACTAAGCAGACGGAAAACATTGAATCCTGTCCCATATTCCTTTCCCTCAATAGAATTATCCAATATAATTTTCATTTCCCATTTATGTGTCAAGTTCTGATTGGCAAGATGTGCTTTCTGTTGAAACCAAAACTTTCTTTGAGTGTGGGTTTACCCTCAACTCAAAGCTCGAATGTTAAAGAAAATAAATTTTAGCCTAAATGATGTCTGACCCTGGATACATCCCTGACCACTCAGGGTCCTAGGTAACTTTACCCAACCTGCATGTTGAAGGAGTTTTTTCATCCTGGAATTCTAAGCTTATACCAATGAAATCACAGGTCCAGTCTCTACCATTCTAGTAGAAAAGTCAAAAGAGATATAATAATAGTGATAATAATAATAATGGTGATGATTGTAATAATGACAACAATACAAGTAGCATGATACAGCAGAGAGTTGGACTTTAAGCCAAGAAGTTCTGGTTCAAATTCCTTCCTCAGTGAGACCCTGGATCTGTCACTCAAACTCGAATTGCCCCAAGCTACTCTCTACGACTGTAAGTCACAGTCAAGTTGCTTTTCTGCATTGATAGAGGGGGTTTTCATACTGGAAGTCCCCTACATTGATCAAGTCACAATTTTAGACCAAAAAACAGCAACTCACATTTCTAGAGTGCTTTAAGTTCTGCAAAACACTTTCATCACAACAACCCTGTGAGGTAGGAAAAAAAAAGATATCTTCCTGATTTTATAGAGACAGCTGTTGATATGTATCTGCAATCATAAAACTATTACGTGCCTAACGTAGTAATTTAACAGTAGGACTCTGGATGCCAAGGTCAAGACTATTTCTATTGTGCTCCATTCTGTTCAAAAGAAGAAAACATTGGCTAATCTATACTGTCAGTGTGATCCCTAAAGGGATTCATGGGTAATACTGCACCAACATAGAGGAGCCCACACTGGTCCACACTTCTTTGGCTTCCAATAGCAAGTCAGAGGGTGATGAGTGAAAAAGGTCACCTCTCTATGTCTCCCCAGAAAGTCTGAGACCTTGAAATAATAGATGAGCCGATCCACCCTCCACTGATGCAGATTATATCTGAGACTTGGAAGAGAACTTAGAAAATACTTATGATTTTAAAAATTGATTACCCTACATCCAGCCTATGTCCTTATCCTCTTGGAAGTTTGCTCAGCTGGCCCCCAGACCAAAAAAAATTTTTTTTAATTAAATATATATATATACACACACATATGTACACACATATATGTATATATACACATATATGCATATATGTATATATGTATGTGCGTGTGCATGTGTGTATATATATATTTTTTTCTATTGCTGGACCCATATTCAAAATCTCTCCCTCTTGATGAGACCCACCACAGTTTGTGTTCCACTGGCTTACACAATCTTTGAGAATTAAATAGCAACTCAGCTATAACCTTTGCCGATTCCCATGATCTCTCTTTGCCTCAGTTTCACCGTTGGTCAAACAATGGAGAATTAACAAAATATCCTCTGCATATCAGAGTAATGAAAATATTCATTGAATACTTTGAGAACTTCTACACCATTAGGGAACATAAGAGTAGAAGTTTGGCCCTATTATCATCCTCATTTTAGTCAGTGGGGGTACTGAGGCTCACATAGGTCATGACTTGCCTGAAGTAACATAGCTAATTATTGATAGTGCAAGGACTCAAAGACAGACTGTTCGAATCCCAGACCACCATAGCATTCTGGCTTTGTGGATCTAGAACTGTTGGGACTCATATCTTAGATATAAGCATAGAATATTGAAAGGAAAATGAAGAATATCTGTCTACCTATAAGGGAGCATGATTTTTAGAACCATCACAATAACTGTGTCCTTAATCAGTGCCTCCCATTTGGAAGGTTTCATTTTGTTAATTACATTTTCCCTAGATAACAACCATGCTCATTCATCATACTAATATCATTATAATTGATTCCTCTAAGTCACCTTTTTGAAATGAATTCTCATACTTTTATATCACAGTCTATTCTTCCCATCCTATCTAACATACACACACACACACACACACACACACACACACACAGCACTCCCAATGCACCCTCCACCTTGTGGACTAGCACCCTTAGATCATGCATTGTGCTTACTGACTCCTCACCAAGTAGTGCCCTGTACTTTAAAGGTGGCTATGAGTAGAACCATAATTAGGGCAAGGCAATTGTACTCTTTTTCCCCCAGAACATTATTTTTTACAAGACGCTGCCAATACTCACAATCCATCTTGTAGAATAGAAACACCTGACCTTAGAACCTATTGCTGTTGTTGTTTGGTTGTTTTAATTGTATCCAATTCTTTGTGACCCTATTTGGGGCTTGCTTGGCAAGGATGCTGGAATGGTTTGCCATTTCTTTCTCCAGCTCATTTTACAAAAGAGGAAACTGAGGCAAACAGGGTTTAGTGACTTCTCCAGGGTCACACAGCTTGTTTCTGAGGCTAGATTTGAATTTAGTTCTTTTTGACTCTAGTCTTTGTCCTAATCCAATGTGCCACCCAGCTGCCTCTTAGAATCTGTTAATTGGAATTAGGAGCAGCCAGGCAGCCCAGTGGATCAAGCACAAGGCCTGGAATCAGGAAGACTCATGTTCAAATCTGGTTTCCGACACTAGCTGTGTGACCCTGGAGAAGTCCCTTAACCTCTGTTTGGGTCAGCTCTCTCATCTGTAAAATCGGATTATAATAGCATCTATTTCCTAGGTTTTCTGGGAAGAACAAATCATATGATCATTGTAAAGTGCATAGCACAGTGCCTGGAATATAGTTAGCATTATATAAATGTTAGCTCTCATTATTATTCTTGATCAGTTAAAATAGAAAGCTACAACATATCAAGCTGTAGTAAGGTCTTCCCCTCCCTGCCCTGTTCCTACCACCAACAAATGACAGTGTACTCATGCTGTTTTCTCCAGACTCAGATTATGGTACATGCCCAATTTCTTGTCATGGCTCTGTCCAGGAAGGTCCCCATCCTGATACTCTATTACTGTTATCAGCAATGGTGATCAGAACAAGTAATGGCCTTAAGCTGTTTTCATTAGTGGAATGGAGAAAAGCCATACCCAATCCATTAGAGAAGCTCTATTGTATCAAGAGCTTAGAGGAAGCCAGCTGCCTGCCAGTGGGCACAGAGCAAGTTGGCCTTAAAGAGGATTTTCAGCAGCGATTAAACAAGTCACCATTTCCACTCATGAGAAAGTTTGTTAGGGTTTTCCTCCTCACTTTTTTTTTTCTTTTCAGCCATAACTAGTCTGTCTATAAGATATTTACCTAATAGTCCTTTATTGTTACTGAGAATTCTGGCAATCATCAACAGTATTCATAGAGAAGAATTAGTTGCAACTCTAAATTAGCTTTCTGATGCACTTGGTTAATATCTTTAGTAAGTTTCAATTCTTGAATCTCTATTTAGTGAGTGGTGGATTTTTTCTTAATATTTCTCACCTTATTAGAGCAGTGATATGTAAACTCCAAATTAAAAAAAAACATTAAATATTTTCTATTCTTTCTACCATTACAAAGAATCACTTTCATTTCTCTATGGAGTCAAGAACTTGAGATAAGTCTCACTTCTGACACATACCAGCCGTGTGATCCTGGGCAAGTCACATAGCCTCCCAGTGTTGTGCTTGTTGATCTGTATTGGCAGAAAGCATTTCCTTATGCAAGTCAGATCACAAGTGCAGCCCCTATCTCTGTCCTTGTCCTCTATGAAATCATTATGAGTATGCATGGGCAACAAGCATTTTAGGTGCCTACTATGTGCCAGCCAATGGGCTAAGAACTGGGGGTAAAAAGAAAGGCAAAAATTAACAAAACAACGGTCCTTGCTCTCAAGGAGTTCACAGTCTAATGGGAGGGATAGCTTGAAAACAAGTTATGTGGCACAGTGGATCCGGAGTTAGAAAGACCTGAATTCAAATCCACCCTTAGATACTTGCTTGTTACATGATCCTGGGCAAGTCACTTAATCTCTGCCTAGCTCTGTCTCCTCATCAGGGTTGTTGTGAGTATTCAAATAATATAATAATTGTAAAATGTTTAACATAATGCCTGACTCATAGTAAGCACTATATAAATATCAGCTATCATTATCATGAGCTATGTATAAACAAGATACAGACCAAATAAAGTAGGGGCACTAAGATTGAGGAGGAGGGGGAGAGGACTGATTGAAGGAGATAAGGGTTCAAATATCGCCCCTGATGCTTGCTCGCTATGTTACTATGGCCAAGTCACTTAACCTTTGTAGAACTCAGTTTCCTCATGTATAAAATGAGGGGGGTAAAGTAGATGGCTTCTATGATCCTTTCTTGTAAGGTGTAAAAAGTTAATTATTAATAATCTAATCTGAAAAAATATATAATTGGACTTATGAAAAATTATACCTATATAAAAATTACAGGTTTAGAAAAATTATAATTGTGCAGTAAGTTCATTCGTGGTTGCCATTCAAATGTAAGAATATTTTTAACTACTGGCCTAATTTGGGGGGCCTAATCTGACTGGAGGACTAATCTGGGGACTTTTGACTGGCTGGCTATCTGACTACTATTAATTTAATGTGGGCCGTTTAAAAATTTCTTCCACACTGCTCCCAAATTGATAAGCAAAAGATTAAGAAGCCTCTTAACTAAATAATCAACGCAGAGTTTATTTATGAGATACAATTTAAAATGAAGAATACAGGGAAATAAAATGTACAACCTGACTGTGTTCCTTCGGTCTCTTCCTACCTTTTGCAACTGGAACTTTTTTTAATACAATAAGGACTATTGCTGCCTCTGGCCTTAGGGTATGTTCCACTTTCACTACTCAGGTCCTTTATTCTAACTCCAAGTCCCTTTCACTTTGTCTATCCCCCTGCTTCTAACTTTCCTCTCCTTACTGCCACTGCTGAACCCCCGTGTTTCTCTCTCACTGACCTCTCCTTCCATTCTCCTAGTGCTCCAGTGTCATTCTCTGTTCCGTTCATCTCATCAGCCCCCCTGCTGTCTCTAGTCTCCGGAGTCCTCCTTAATCTTGTCCTTCAGCCTCCTCTTTTCTTGCTCTTAGCTTTTTCTCCTTCCCCCCATCTCTTAGTGCTGCAGCCTTTCTGCTCTTTTAATCTTCTCCGCCCCCCTCAATCTTGTCCGCGCACCTCCCTTGCCATCTAACTCCCAGGTCTATATATGTATCTTACTTCTCTCCACTCAAATCTCGGGTTTTTTTGTGCCCCCACAGACCCCAAGCTAATCCGCCAGCCACAGCTGCATCTGGGGGGACAGGGACACTCAAGTGTCTCGTGCGTACCATACCCAGGGACCTCGGCATGGGCTACGCCAGAGCCCGGCCTGGACGAGCCCAGGATCTCTCAGATAGATCCGCTCAGGGCAGAGGGAGCTGGGGCTCTCTCCCCAAGCTGTCTGACCTGGCATCTTGTACAGCCCACGGGGCTTTTTGGCTCAACTGAAGCAGAGGAGGAGGGGCACCAGCAACTCCCACACAGAAGAGACCCTAAGGGCCTAAGGCTTTCTAATCTCAGCCCAAAGATAGGGTCCCCAAATCAAAATAAATTTCCACAAAGGATAAGATCATGTGCTCCTTTGTGGCTTGAAATCATTATTAGTAGAAGGAGTTCCCACAACAGGACCATTCTGACCCATTGAAATTAGAGTCTCTTCATAAAAAACAACAACAGCAACAACCAGAAAACATTCTTACATCCAATATTCTTGGATTTCTCTAGTTCAGGCAAGACTTGTTTTTCATCCTGCTCCCCTCCCCTTAGCCTAAAATATAATCGTTCCTTCATGAGGCATCTGTTGGCATTGACTTTTACCGCACTGATTTCTGACCCCGTCCATTTAGCAATCAAGCCAGTCAGAGCATCTCAGTCGCCAGGATCCCAAAGCACAGCTGCTTTGACCAGTCCTGTCTCCTAAGGACTCTCAAAATTGAAAGAACCTTGAGCGTGGCCCTGGAATTTAGCTTCTTTGCCAAGAACAAAGCCCATCTGTTTCCCTGGGTTTTCAGAGACTTGTAGATTCATTCCCAAAGGAAGCAAGGTTTGATCACAAGCAAGTAAGGGAGACAGTCTGAGGCTGTTGTTCCAAAGGATGAGAGCTCTCTTTACATAAGGTCTTCAGAGTGGCAAATTACCACTGGTGCTTAGAATATGTCCTTTGATCCAGACCACCATCCAGAGAGGTCAATGCTGTTATTAGCCCCATTTACAAGAAACCAGGGATCAGAGGTCAAGTAACTTGTCCCAGGGTCATGAAGCTAGTAATTGCTGGAGGCAGGATTCAAACACAGGTCTTTCTGGCTTTAAGGACATGCATGCCAAAGGGAAGACTTTAGATTTTACACACCCATCCAAATAGCATGAAGACAATAATATATAGATGGGAAATGGTTGATGTTAGCAAGGATAGCTAAGCAGATGGGCTACTCCTATCAGAGGGAACAGTGTGAGTAAGGGCAAAGAAGTGGGGAAACAGGGGCATTGTGTCACAGAAGTTGGTCTAAAATAGAACATGTGAGGACTGTGGTGGAAGCCTCAAAGGCCAAATCACACAGCTCAGCCCACTGCCAGGCTGAGAGACAGCTCCTTCTTAATTTTGTCAATTTAGCATGTGTGGCCACCAGCCAGTTTTAGGGGAGGTCAAAGCAGGGAATCGATCCACAGGTTGACAAAGATCGGAATGATCTTGTGTGCCAGTAATTTCTAATATGGCTTCCCCTTTTCGGTGAGTCGAAAGAAAGTTTTGAACCTAATGCGTTCATAACAGTTGCCTATAATGTGCAAGGCACAGGATGGGTGGGGAAGGGGGCATGCAAAGGCAGAAAAATGAAAGTGCTCTTGATCCCCAAGGCATTCACACTTTATGACTGGAATACTGGAAGGTTCTTAGAGAGGGGAAGGCAAAATAATTTGAAGGAGAGGAAGCAATTGAGAATGGGGAGCTTCAGAGAAGGTTTCTGGAGGAGGGAGCAGCTGAGCTGGTGCTTGAAGGAAGAAAGGATTCTGGGAAGCAGAGATGAGAGAGGCAATGTACCCCAGACATGGAAAACTACCTGGGCAAAGGGGCAAAGTTGCAAAATAGCATGCCAAGTTTGGGAGGAAGCTAATAGCTCTGTTTGACTAAACACTGCACCACCTAGCTGCCCCAAAAGCTGACATTTCTGTGGAGTCTCTGGTTTGTACAGAGTTGTCTACATGCTATTCAAACGTGAGCTCCCTGAGGGCAGAAATTGGGTTTTGCCTTTCTTTGTAACTACGGTGTTTAGCTGAGTGTTTGGGATATGTAGTGGGTAGAGTTTAAAAAGTACTCATTGGGGCAGCTAGGTGGCGCAGTAGATAGAGCACTGGCCCTGGATTCAGGAGTACCTGAGTTCAAATCCAGCCTCAGACACTTGACACTTACTAGCTGTGTGACCCTGGGCAAGTCACTTAACCCAAATTGCCTCGCCAAAAAAAAAAGTGCTCATTGATGATGATGATGAGCCATAAGCAGCAGGGTATCCTGTAAAGAGTGATTTTTCAGAGGACCTGAATTAAAATCCTAACTCTTCTACTTCAAATGGCTTTAGAAAAGTCACAACCTCTTTGGGTCCCATTTCTCCCCTCTATAAACTGAGGGCATAGGATGAGATCACTGCTAAGATCCCCTTCCTTTCCAGAATAGAAAGTATAGGTTTCTTTGATCTAGAACTAGAAGGGTTTTTAAAATCCATCCAGTCCAACTGCTAGGCAGCTAGGTGGTGCCACAGGGCATAGAGCACTGGACTTGGAATCAGAAAGACTCACCTTCCTGAGTTCAAATCCAGCCTCAAATTGTATGGTCTCGGGCAAATAACTTACTTGCCTCAGTTCTTCATGTGTAAAATGAGCTACAGAAAGAAATGGCAAACCACACTAGTATGCTTGTCAAGAAAACCACAAATGGGGTCACCAAGAGTTGGACACGACTGAGAAACTGAAAAATAACAACAATCTGACTCCCTCCTTTTACAGTTGTCCTCAGTCGAGGCCCTGGGAAGTTAAATAATCTCGTCATGGGATCCTAGATTTCAAGCTGAGAGGGACCTTCAAAGGCATCTAGTCTAACTCCCTGATTTTACAAAGGAAGAAACTGAAGCCCAGAGAAATTAAATGCTTTGCCCATGGTCACATAGGCAGTTAAAAGTATCAGAGGCAGGATTCTAACCTGCTTTCTGTGACTCCAAAATCAGTATTCTTTCCTTAAGAACTATCCAGATCATAAAAACCATTGAACCCCAATGACAACAAATCATACCTCCCCTTTCTCAACTTGATAAGCTGTCCAAGGAGTAAAGAGCCCCTGAGCCCTAATAAAACAAAAACAAAAACAAAAACAAAAACAAAAACAAAAACAAAAACAAGCCTGTGCTTGTATTCCCTCTTTAGGTTTAGAGGGAATCTCTATCTAGGCTTCATCGTCTTAGATACAGAGACGGTTCTCTGCCTTCATTTTCCTCTGTGCCTGATCCCTCTAGGCCGAGCTTTGCCTTCTCCTAGTAGTTAATGAATTTGTCATGACAAAAATCCTTTTTTTAAAAAAAAAATAGAATTTTAAGAGAATATATCATGTACAAATTAAAACGATCCATTTCACGAAAACAAATCTGGGCCTCCATGGTGCATTCCAACAAACCTCTGATAATTAGGACTGTTGCTTAATTGCCCCTTTCCAGTTTCTGCTGGAGCCCAGAGCTAGCTAAGAGGATTAGGCTCCACTTGGATCTTAAGGCCCTCTTCTTAACTGGCAGGATCTAATCCTGATTTCTTGCTGTTTATATTTTCTAAATTTGTGGAAATCGAGAGACAAAGCCCTTAGCTTCTGGGCCCTTCATTTCACACTTCAGTTGCCCTGCATTGTACATAGATCTGCAGTGTCTCCTTTGCCAATTAGGACTGTTGTGAATTATTTGCAAGAGACTCGGGAAAGAATGGCATTTAGACTTTGGAAACAGTTTTGTTTCTAAGCATTTATCTCCCCTAGGAGCCCTCCCAAGTTGTTTCCCATTCATCCTATTCATTCATTCATTCAGTCAAGACTGGTTTATAAGTGTCTTCTGTATTCGAACGACAGAGTTGAGAACAGAAATTTACCTTGCCTTCATGGAGGTAAGAAGATATCCCTTTTCCTTCCTCATTTTGATTATCTGCTCAAAATTAAGCCCTATGCATTAAGCACAAAAAATGCCCAACTTGGGCTGGATAACAGGTGCACTGTGTATGAAATGCAAGCTTTCTTTCAGGATCCCTTGAAGCAGCTTTCAAACATGTCTTCTTCGCTCTGCATGCAAGGTCTATTCATACAGATAATTTTATTACAATGAGATTACTTATTTACTAGAGCAGCAAGAGTCTTGCATGAGAAAGGGAATTCAACTGGGTAGCTGTTTGCAAAATCTAATTTTGAAAAATTTTTGAACCAGACTTGTGGGTTCCATCCATTTTTCCATGTGTATTGGGTATGGAACTCTTTACATATATGTTGTCTCTCCGATAGAATGTAAACTTCCTGAAGACAGGAACCGTTTTTTCTTTGCATCTTCACCTACCACTCAGGGCCATTGTGAGGATCAAATGAAATAATATATGTACAGTGCTTAGCACAGTGTGCCTAGCCCAGAGGAGGTTCCATGTATTTGTCCACTCCCCCACTCCCAAATCCTTGGCACAGGATCTGGCATATACTAAGTGCTTGATAAACACTTATTCATTGATTGATTTCAATAGTGTTGGGACCTCCCAATTAGAGAACTCCTTCAACCAATCTAAATCAGCACCTGTCCTGTATAGTCTGGAGGAGTTACCTGGGGACCTAAGAGATTAAATAACATGGGGAGGGGGCGAGGAGTGTCACACAGCCAATGTATGAGAGAAGTGGAATTTAGACTCCTGTTCAATTAATCCAGAGACTGGTTTACCCCCGAGTTGTAAGTTCTAAAGAAGCCCAAAAGGATGTGTCCTGCAGTGATTTGTTTGGCTGGCTCTAGATAGAATTGTGAAATAGGCAGAGGAGTATGGTTGTCTCTTTTCTGTGCCTCATTCACTCACTCCCTTGCTCAATCAGTCACCAGTCATCTAGCAAACCTCTACCATGTCCTTACCACTTTGATAGCTACTAGGGATACCCGGGCAGAAATAATGCATCCCCCGCTTCCTATTTCTGTCCTTTCCCCTCCACTCCTTAGCTTCAAATGACCAAAGCCTGTCCAAGCTGGCCAACAGCCCACCCTGTCCTCTTCCCTTCATCAAAACTCACCTCTCATGGGACAGCTAGGTGGCGCAGTGGATAAAGCACCAGCCCTGGATTCAGGAGGGACCTGAGTTCAAAACCAGCCTCAGACACTTGACACTTACCAGCTGTGTGACACTGGGCAAGTCACTTAACCCTCATTGTCCTGAATGAATGAATGAATGAATGAATGAATGAATGAATGAATGAATGAATGAATGAATAAACAAATTAATTAATTAATGAAATTAAGGCTCACCTCTCCCAGGCACCACAGTCTTTGGACCTTCCTAGGTCACCAATCATCTCCCTAAGTAAGGTAGGGGGTGTTGACAGCTGATAATGGCTTCTTATAGAACACTCTTCAGTAGCATTTACCTTTTAACTGGGATGGGGGCTGGGGTGTCTTAAAAACACAGTACCATAACATTAAAGAATAATTCTTTATTATTTCCTAATGAATTTGTCTGAGGCAGCCAGGTGGTACTGGGGATGGGAGTCAAGAAGACCTGAGTTCGCAGCTTCCCTCGCATCTTAGCTGTGTGAACCTAGCCAAGTTACTTAACCTCTCTCCACCTCAGTTTCCCCATCTAGAAAATGGAAATGATAAGAAAATCTGCCTTACAGATCTGTTGTGAGGATCAGATGAGATGACATACATACATGTACATACATATATATAAATATATATATGAACTTCACAGATTTTAAAGCACTATAGGAATGCACTATATTAGAATTTCTGGTGGTTTGACATAGCAGAGTAAGGTTAAAGATAAATTTTGTCAAGGAGGTCTTTCAAATCACTCCATACCACCAATCTAATCTGCCTTCATGTTAGGCCCATCTTAGAAATAGTGGTTGTTGTTTGTCTGTCATTCTTGAAGAAGACCCTGACATCAGGGTGATGTCATCACTTGCACTGAATTGGATTTAAGTGAGGGAGGGCTATGCAAGGTCACCAGGCCTCACTCTTTCCTCCTGACCCATCTGGGTCCAGTGGCAAGATATACATTAGGATGACTAGAGATGGCCCCAGATGTTTTGAGGCAATTGGGGTTAAGTGACTTGTCCAGGGTCACACAGCTAGTAAGTGTCTGAGGTGAGATTTGAACTCAGGTCCTCTTAGCTCCAGGGTTGGTACTCTATACACTCCACTACCTAGCTGCCCCCCAGAAATAGTATTGCACAGAGAAAGAAACTGATATTTGACTTATAAGTTTGCTTAATTTGATTGACCTCATTAATAGTAGTATTTGGGAACTCATGAAAGATTAGCAAAAATATTCAAGGAAGCTGAGCAAAATTAATTCAAACTAAAGTTTAAACCATGTCCCATATCCAAAGCCAGAAGGGATGGGAGCTACTTTGGATCTGATCCAACAAGCATTTATGACATGCCTTCTGTGTGCAAGGTCCTGGGCATGCAAAGACAATAGCAACAAACAAATCCTTGCCCTCAAGACACTTACATTCAACTTGAGGATGTGACAACATGGAAGCAGACAGTAAATACGTGATTATTTGGGGAGAAAAGGGGGAGCAGCAAAGGCTTCCTGTTGGAGGTGACACCTCAGCATGGCCTTGAGCAAAGGTTTTCAGATCTTTGGGTTTCAGGACACTCTGAAAATTAATGAGGCCTCCAAAGAGCTTTTTTTTTTTGGGGGGGGGGCGGGGGGTTATGTGTGTCAATATTTACCATATTAGAGATTAAAATGTTTTAGTATAATGATAAAAATAATTTTTTACCTTAACCCTCCCCCCAAAAGGGTCTTCTGTAGCTGCCTCCCAACCCACCAGTTTTTCCAACCCCTCATTTTTCTTGTTTCCTAAGAATCGGCCCTGGAAGTGCCTCTGCTTCCCCCTTGCACTGGCAGTGTTCTAATTCAGCTGCTCTCCTGTTTACAAGGTTCAGCTGTACCATGACGCGGACATTTTTCATCTTGTGTCATGTACCACATCTGTGAATTCCTCCCTTCCAGACAAAATGGCCTCACTTTTTTGGTTGTTTGTTGCTATAACATGGGAAGTTCCAGTAAACATTGTCAGTGTCAGGTTTCCATTTCACTTCCTTTGTTTGTTGTTATTAGCTTGTAACGACAGGGCTTCTCATTTCCTGTTTGACATCTAGCTGTGCTTAAGTGGAAACACATCCTAAGAATCCTCGTTTCTCTCGAGCTTGAAGGTTTCCAAAGTACTTTCTTCATCATGGGCTGTGAGGTTGGTAGTGTGGCTATTGTTATCCCCAATTTAGAGATAAGAAAACTAAGAGACATTAAGTGTCTGGCCCAGGATTATTGTGAAATAAATGCTTGTTTATTGACTTACCAATTAAATGACTTTAGGGCAGTTTATTAAACACACATGATGTGCCAGGCCCTGTATTAGGTGTTGGGGGCACAAAAACAAAAATGAATAGTCTTCACACTCAAGTGTTTAATCCCACTTGGGGGGATGGGGAGTATCATACATATGTATGAAAATGCAAAATATATGAAAATTGGAAACAAAAGCTTTCTAACAAATAGGGAAAAGAGAGAAGGCTTCTTGTAGAAGGTGACATTTGAACTCAGCCTTGAAGTGAGTTAGGGATGCCACAGGATGATGGTGAGGAGAGAGAAGTTTCCAGGTGTGGGGGAGAGCCTGGACATTGGCATGGTCAGTTTGGCAGGAAAGTAGCCTTTATTAGAGGGAGTGATCTCCTCTGAGTGGAGACTCTGTCAGCGAAACCCTCCATGCCTTAGTAGACACTCTAATGAGCTGCTGTGGCCTAAATCAATCAAATAATTAATAGGTAAGTGAATAAATTAATAAATAGATAATTGAGTAAGTGAAAGAATGAATGAGGGAATGAATTAAAATAGACAGAATAGATAATAGATAGATAGATAGATAGATAGATAGATAGATAGATAGATAGATAGATAGATAGATAGATAGATAGATAGATAGATAGATGAAAGTTATTACATCTCCAGGAAGCCAACCAAGGATAAGCCTATCCACACTTAGCTAGGACAACCCTCAGTTGATAGACAAATATACTTTGGGGGACCCTTTGCTGGTGGTCCTTCACTGATATCACTTTTGAAATCCCAAGGTCATCTTTCAGCCATGATGAAGCATTGGAGAAGTGGAGGACGTTAGTGGAGACGAAGACCTATATGAATGATCCATTTCAAAGGTGTAACTAGTTAGAAACTGTGATGAGTGGTCTCTTTCTCCTCACTTGGAGGTACCATATATTATCCCTCAAAGGTCACCAGGAAATAGGTAGACAATTGTGGGGCAACATGGGTATAAATAGAAAGTTGCAACCCTTTGACCATACTCTGTATGGTGGATTTAGGTTCCACTTACAGAACAAAGGATTTAAGGGAATGCAAGAAAGCTTACTAAATAGAAAAATGGCCTAGGAATCAAGAACTGGATTCAAGTCCTACCACTGGGGCATCTAGATGATGTAGTAGATAAAATGCTGGGCCTGGGGTTAGGAAGATGTGAGTTAGTGTAATGAGGAGCTAGGACTAAATGATCTCTCAAATTCCTTAGACTTTGCATCTATGATTCTATGAACCATCTGCATGGGCCCCCCTTTGAGCTGATACCAGTGGGCACCCTTCCTTCTCCTTCTCTTTTTTTTTGTTTTCTCCTCCTCCTCCTCTAACTCCCTTTCTCCTACCACCATTCAGTCTTTTATTCCATGCTTTTTATCCTTCAGTTCCCCAAAGACAACAAGGAACAGAACTTTTGTTCCTTACCTTTGGCTTCTCCAAATGTTGTGCTCCAGAGAGCAGTTTCTAGTCTCTATGGAGATATTTACACATCCTGATGCCATGCTGTTCTTCCTATTTTGTCCTCTGGCTTCTTGCCAGGTGGGAAAGCTGAAATAAAAGAACCACTGACAAGTGGACCACAGAAGACATGTGTGTTCACCTAGATCTCAGGGTTATGATTTCAGTTCTATAGATGTTCCCCCTCCCACTGTAGTTCACAAACCCTTGTCTCTTTTCTTTAAGAAGATATACATGAACTGCCATGGCTGGAGGGCTGGGAATCATTCCTTGGTGGTCAGATTTCTGGATTTCATCTTCTCCAAACTTAACCATACCCTTGATGTTTACTTAAGTCATTGACAGGCCCATATTTTAAGCCTTTGTCACTCTGTAGGACCTACCAGCATTTCTGCGCAGTCATTGAAAGCCATGGGGTCATGGCTAAGTCAAAGCGAGCCATTGGAATAAGACTTTAGTGGAATCATTTGTAAAGTTCAAAAACCAATGCTTTCATCTCTGTGGTTATATCTTCCCACCAAGGCTGGTTTGGGGTGATTAATGGACCAGAATTCATGCTAGCTTGACTAAGACCAGCCAGAGAATATGCCCGAGAGGCACATAGCTTTCAGTGGCTCCCAGTCCTCTCCATGCCGCACTGAGAGAGCAAAATAGAGATGGTTGTATAACTATATCAGAAAAGCCAAGCTGTAACTAGTAGTTTGGGTGCCCGGGGCAAGCAGCACTAAACACGCCCTTCAATCAGCTGGTTAAAGACCATAACACTGGCCCCCGTCAGGAAAGCCTATGGCGCAGACAACTCAAAGATATATGATCTATGTACAAATCCAATCTGTATTACCTCTGCAACTCTGGACACAGTTTTCTTATGTGTTAAATGAGGGAGTTTGATTGGTTGATGCATAGAGCCCCTCCAGCTCTGTTCTTACAACTAGTAAACTCTGAGCTATCTGCCAGTTCTTGATTCTCTGATCCTAAAAACAACTCCCTTGTCAAGAAATGGGCATTCTAGATTATCTCATGGATGCCGCACCAAGGCTAAGGGAAAGAAGAGTTTACCTGTTGTTCTGCCATTGGGTAAGAAGCCCCATTTTCTGGACCCTTACTGTTGTCATTATCATCATAGCTAGCATTTATGTAGTAGTTTGTAAAACACTTTACAAAGATCATCTCATTTGATTCTCACAACAACTCTGGGAGGTAGGTGCTATTATTATCTCCATTTTGTAGATGAGGAAACTGAGACAGAGGTTAAGTAACTTGCCCAACGTCACACAGGTAGGAAGTGTCTGAGGTTGGATTTGAACTCAGATCTTCTTGACTTTGGGTCCAGCATTCTATTTACTGTGCCACCTAATTTAATTATCCATGCTATATAGTGTCTTTACTGCTCAAAGTGTAATTGCTATTAAAATGTAAATATAATTAATTTCAAAGTTTCACAGTCTTTAAAAATCATTATTTTAAATGCTCATGCCCTCTAAATTTCAGCGCCCTGGGACCAAGAACCAGTCACCCCACCCTAGTTATGGCTCTGCATATATGGTATGTGTTCATTTCCACATAAAGCCCTTCCATTTAATGGTCTCAACTCTGGGTTGAAAAAAAAATAAAATAAAATAACTTCAGAGTGCTAACACAAGGGTAACTGTTTGAGGCCACACAGAATATAATTCTGCTATGAGTGCACATGTAAGTTGTTACCTCCTCTAGTGAGAGCAATAGGTTAGCCCTTTGTTTGGATTCTATATAAAGATTTAAAATTTAACCATTGCCATTTTCAACTTTAGAAAAATTTCCTCCCCTTCTTGCTTGGCATTCTCTCTTCTCTTCCCTTTCCTCTTCTTTCCTCCCTCTTGGCATGATCCCTAAGAATAAATATTTCAAGGGCCCAACAGGTCAAGTTCTCTCCCAAAATTTCTCTTGACTTCAAAAGGGTGCAGGGGAAATTAAATGTATGGACTCTTCCAGGACCTTATCTCAGTTTCAGGGAACATTTGGAGAGTGCCCTCATCATTTGCCCCATTTGAATTTGCAGTCAGATTCCAAGGAATTCTACTGGCATCTGGGTTTGAGAATGCTGGAAGGAAGAACTCTATAGGGAGAAGAGAGGAGACAGCAATAGACAGCTTGAGGAACCAGGGTCTGAGCTCACTCTCAACATAGGGTGCGACATCTTGATCTCCTTCCCCTTCTTTAATGGGTTTGGATTTGCTTGTTTGGCACAGGTCTCAGATTAGGGAATAAGAAAACTTTTTGGTCAATTAAAGGCCTCTTAGTTCATCTGAGCTATTTTTAACTAAAATCCCCTACAATTGGTTTTTTTCTAAAGGAAGGAAGGAAGGAAGGAAGGAAGGAAGGAAGGAAGGAAGGAAGGAAGGAAGGAAGGAAGGAAGGAAGGAAGGAAGGAAGGAAGGAAGGAAGGAAGGAAGGAAGGAAGGAAGGAAGGAAGGAAGGAAGGAAGGAAGGAATCCTGTCACCTAAAGAAAAATCTAATTTTAAATTTTGGCAGACATCATTGGTTCCACCAAGTGTCCAGAAAACTTTCTGCTTAAAGCTCTTCAGATAAGTCAATAAGACAGAAGAAGACAAATAAAAAATATTGCCTTTTCTTAATGTGTTGTGACCTGAGAACTTGATTTATTTGCCTGCTTCACTTCTGGAGCACCTTCCATCTGGAGAGCTCACCACTCCTCAGCACACTTTTTAATTTCTTAACAATGAGCACCCTTTATACAACACAGTAGTAGAAGAACAGAAGTGAGAAGAAGAAGCAAAGGAAAGAGAAATGCAGAAATGAAAACAGGGCTAACTTCAGGGAGCCAAGACGTAGATGTTAATTTCATGAGCCAATACCCTGGCGAGGTAGATGCTGTTGTTATGCCAACTTTGCAGGCTGGGAAACTGAGGCTTTAAATGGTTAAATGCCATGTCTAGAAACACACAAGTAAGTAGGTAATCCCAGGATTATAAATTTAGAGCTTAAAGTTCCCTTAGAGTCCAACTTTATTTTACATATAAGGAAACTGAGGCACCAAGAGCTTAAGTTATTTGCTGGGAGGTGCACAGCTTCTAAGTGTCTGCAGCAGTATTTTAACATGAGTTCTTTTGACTCCATGCCTGGTGTTAACTACACATAGAGTAGGAATGACCCCTACCAGAGTATAGGGCTCAGTGTTTCTTGACTCCTTGGCTGGTCAACCTGTGACCTTACTGTACAAAAAAGTGAGGCATCAGTGAGATGTTCTAATGCCCCTATCATACATTTTAATAGCAAAATAATAAAAGTACATATGTAGGTATAAATGTGAATAGTAAGTTAAATCAGTTAACAGGCATTTCTCTTTAAGAATGGAGCTAGAAATGCAGATATAAGAATGGAACAGTTCCTGCCTTCAAGGAGTTTACATTTTATTGGGGGAAACAACATATACACATGTTAATAAATTTAAAAATAGATATATAGTGTTAAGGAGTATTAGGTAATGGAAAATCCAAGGTAATTTTGGAGAGGAAGGTATTATAGGGAGAGTTCTCTATTAGAGAGAGATTTGTAGGAAGTAGATGATTCCAAGAGGCAGATGGGAGAGGAGAGCATTCCAGACAGAGGACAACTTCTACAAAAGTATAGTGTTGGCAAATGTAATATCACTTATAAAGGACAGCATTTGAGCCAGTTTGATTGCAATGTAGACTGTGTGAAGAAGGAACATCAGGTGAAATAAGTCCGGGAAGATAGGTAATAGTCATGTTATAAAAGACTTTCAATGCCACATTTGACCTGAGAGACAATAAGAAATCACTACAGTGTTTTGAGAAAGGGCATTGATGTTGTCAGACCTTCATTTTAGGAATATTACTTTTGCAGCTTTGTGGAAGATGAATTGCAGTGGACACAGAATTGAGGACAGGAGATCAATCAAGAGGTCATTGTGATAGTCTACCCAAAAAAGGGAGGCGGGGCAGAGTCAAGTTTATTGTGTTGGGAAGCAGTGCAATGAGCTTCCTCCCACAAATACTTCCTAAAAGACCTAGAAAATGCACAAATCCTGATGGGGAAATCCAGAATTGATAACGATCTGACCTAGGTTGGTTATAGGGCCAATGGAGAGAAGGAGATTTTGTGGAGGCAGAAATGACAAGAATTAGTAACTGATTGGATATGTGATCTAAGGGAGAGTAGAATGACCATCAACTTCAGAATCTGGTTAATTGGATGGCTGGTGGTTTCTATAAAAGCAGTAGGTCAGTTTGAAAGAGACATATATTTGGAAGAGAGAAATAAGCTGTTTGGGGGCATACTGAGTTTGAGGTGCTTATGGGACCTCTATTGGGAAATGTCTAATTGACTGACATGTGCGCGCGTGCACAAGAGAGAGAGAGAGACGCTAAAACTCAGTATAAAGATCGTGATGTCAGTTATAAAAAGATAATCATTGAAATGATGGGAGCTTAGGAGATCACCCAGAAAAAGAATAGGGAGATAGGGTACAGAACAGAATCTTGGGATTCATTCAAAGTTGAGCATGATGTGGATGATAATCCAACCATGGATGCTAGAATAAGAGGCCCCGCGGTTTAGAGGAGAGGAGGAGAGAACAGTAACATGAAAATTCAGAGAAGAGAAAGTTTTCAGGTTTGGGGGGTGGGGCAGTCAACAATGTCAGTTGTGGAAGAGAGGTTAGGAAGGATCAGCACAAAAAAAGAAGTCCATTGACTTTGAACACATATAAATGACACATATAGTTTTTCAACAGGCTTCCTAAAAATGGCACTCCACAACTGGACACAGTATTCCAGATGGGGCAAGCCCAGGACAGAGTGTAATTGGACTCTCTCTCACTCAAAACATTCTCAATGAAACCCACCACCACCACATTAGCTTTTAGCAATCAAATCGCTGAGCATCCTTGGTGAAATAGAAACTTTGCCCCCCACCCATTCCCAAGTTTTGCTTTTTCCTGCTTTAAAGAAAAGCTGATATTATTTAATAAACAAATTTATTTGTCACGAAAAGATGATTGTAAGGGTAGTGAGCATAAAGGACACCAGCCTCCACATATTAAAACAAGGATGTAGACTATCAGCCCTGGATCAAGAGCCTCTGTGAATACCAAAATCCACTTATTTCTGCTCTTAACTTGAGACTTCCTTTTCCTCATTCCCCTCCCTCTTCCCCCTCCCTTTCTACCCTCTATTCCTCTAATTCTTTTCTCCATTCTTCTTGGCCTCTCTTCCATATCTTTTCTCCCAATCTCCTTGAGTTTCTCCTCCCTCTTCCATGATTTTGTTACATTTCCATTAAACAAATCAAGAACTTTGCAAAGAAATCATTTCTCCCTCATCCCCTCTTCTCTTTTTCCCATCTCATGTTTCCTTCTCTCTCCCTTTCCATTTCCCTTCTCCTTTAAAAATAAAATAAAGCTGGTCAACCTCGGGGCGGGGTGGGGGGAATAATTTACCTCAAGCCATATACCTTTTTTCTCTCCTCACATAACTGTATTAGCAATTGAGTGTCTAGACTTCTTGGAACATTAGATGTCATTTGGAGTTTATTCAGAGAACCTGAAAATGATTCTTCAGGCCTCTTGGCCTATGAAAAAATGGGTGGACCACATCCCCAAACCAACCACAGTCAGCCATGATGCTCGACACCATGTCGGCAATCTCAAAGAAAGGCCATTTGTCATGGTTTGGTGCCTCTGGGTCACCAGGTAAGGAAGTCAGAGTAAGGAAAGGATGTTATTCTTGTCAGGGTTCCATTGAGTAGAACCCAGAGGAGCTTGGCAAGTCTAGAAGACAGATTCTTGAACTCAAGAAATCCTTCTAGTCATCAAGGGTTCCTAACATAGGGATCTGGGAATGTTTGTTTTAATATATGGACAACTGGAGTTTGGGGGGGGGTTGTATAATTAATTTCCCTTCTAATCCTGTGCATTTTATTTTGCACATTTGAAAACATTCTGAGATGGGGGCCATAGGTTTTTAATTTTGGTTTTTGGTTTTTGAGGGGCAATGGGGGTTGACTTGCCCAAGGTCACACAGCTAGTAAGTGTCAAGTGTCTGAGGCCAGATTTGAACTCAGGTCCTCCTAAATCCAGGGCTAGTACTTTATCCACTGCGCCACCTAGCTGCCCTGGGTCCCCAGGTTTTGGCAGGCTGCCAAAGGGTCCTTGAAACAAGCAAGAATCTCTATGCCAACTCTTTGCTATATGTCATCTTGATGACAAATAAATGAACATGTTGATAGATAAACGAATGAATAAACATCTAAATTAGTAAACAGACAGGGGCAGACCGACAGACAGACATTCAGACTCTGATGGTCCTTTTTACCTACATTATTTAGGCTGACTGACATTGCTTTGGGAACTTGAAGGGATCAGAACAAGGAAAGTTGGGAGTTATTTGTGACCAACAGCCCAAGCTGCAAGTTAAAATTACATGTGGGTGAGCGTATTGCCTATTAGTTTTAGGCTGCCTCCTGTGAGACTTTACTGGGATTACCAGGCAGATCCAAGATTCCAATAACCTCTCTCTACACACCCCCACAGCCCCCCCCCCATTAATGACCTGTCCATTCCTTCTCATCATCTGGTTTTCTTGTCTGTGTCTTTCCATAAGTTTCCTGTAAAGGATTTACCCAAAGAAAGGCTCTCCTAGCTCCCCAAAACTTTATATAGATATTATCCGTAGATAATGTGTTCAAGCACCTTGAGAAAAAGCGATCCTCCTTCTGTTTCCAATCAGGCTTCTGCAGCCTGCCCAGAACTCTGTCCTCTGAGCCTTCTGTGGCCTCAGCAAGTCAGCCAGAAAGAGGAAACGAGACGAGTCAATTTGTACGGAGCCAAGTATGAGCTGAACTCATTCTGGCCCATAATATCCCCATTAGCTCCATGAGTCAGAGGAGGCCAGAAGTAGAAAACAAGCATGTAGGGTGGGCCTCTTAGAAGAGTTTTGGAGAATAGAGCGTGTGGGAAAGAAATCCCCACTGAAATGCAGCTCAGAATTGGAAAGTGTCCTTCACTGGAGGTCAGGAGACATGGATTCAAATTCCACATTTGCCTCTTCCCATCTAGGTGGCTCAGTCAACAGAGGCTCAATTTGGAGTCAGGAATACCTGAGCTTAAGTCTCCCCTCCAGCATTTACTCCTTGTGTGACCTTGGGCAAGTCATTTCACCTCTTTCTGCCTCAGTTTCCTTATCTTTAAGATGGGGATAATAATAGTATCTATCTTCCAAGGTTGTTGTAAGGACCAACTGAAATATTGGAAGTGTTTTGCAAACCTTAAAGTGATATATAAATGTTCACTGTTCTTATTCTTATCATCATCATCATTATTTTCTCATGACCTTGAGAAAGGCACACCCTTCCTTTGAGCCTTGTTTGGACTCAATGACTTCTCAGTCCCAGCTTTAAGTCGATGAACCTGTGAAGAAGCTACTTTACCTTTCTAGGCCTCGGTTTCCTTCTCTATAATAGGGAACTGAATTAGATGACATTTGAGTCCCCTACTGGTCTATGCTCTTATGAGTCTGAGATCTTCCCAACATGCATTGCGTTACTAGGATACCTCATAGGTTATGTGTGGTAGCATCCTGAACCGGGATGGAACTACTTTGAACTCCCCTTTCCCCTCCTCCTTGGTGTTCCCCCATTCCCCTACTCCTTCCCTTCCTTCATAGTAGAAAGAGCACTGACGCTAGAGATGAAAGACCAGTGAATTAATCAATAGGCACTGATTAAATTCGTACTGTGATAGATAACTGTCAGACACTGTGCTTGGCACTGGTGATACACACACACACACACACACACACACACACACACACACACTCACACACAAGCACACTAATAAAAATAAAATTAGTAAAATGGTCCCTGACCTCAAAGGGACATTCCATTGGAGCAGACATACATACATGTATATGTACATACATGTGTGTATATGTAGTTGTATACACATATATACAGATACACACACATATATACAGGACACATGTGTGTATTATATATAAAATATAGTCATATGTATAATAATATGTATCATATATATATATAATAAAGACAAAATAAATAATACCCTTGGCCTCATTATTTTTGAGATGTGCAATGTAGGAGAAAACATTTAACTTCTCTGGGCCCCCATTTTCTCACCTGCAAGATGGGGACGATGATGTCTACCTTGGCATCCGCACAGGGCTGTTGGAACAATAAACTGAATTGACTCTATAACATGCAAAAAACCATCTATCGGGGGCGGCTAGGTGGTGCAGTGGATAAAGCACAGGCCCTGGATTCAGGAGTACCTGAGTTCAAATCCGGCCTCAGACACTTGACACTTACTAGCTGTGTGACCCTGGGCAAGTCACTTAACCCCCATTGCCCTGCAAAAAAAAAAAATAGAAAAAAAAAACCATCTATCAATCAAGAAGTATTTATTAAGCACCTACTATGTGCCAGGCATTGGGAATAAAACCACAAAAACACAAAACCCACTAAATGTTCCCTGCTCCCAGAGAGTAGAAGGATTTTGCAAATGGTTAAAACATAAAGGATTATCGTCATTCCATGCAGGCTCTCACAACATCCTGTTGAGCTGAGTTTTAATGTAGGGGATGAGTTTTGCTGGGCTCTAATTACAGTCAGATCATAGGCTCATTGAGGGAATTAGATGGAGCAGAGGATAGAGTGCCAGGACTGGAGTCAAGAAGGCTCACCTTCTTGTTGCTTACTAGCTGGGCATGTCACTTTACCATTTGCCTCAGTTTCCTCCTATGTAAAATGAGTCAGAGAAGAAAATGGCCAGCCACTCCCATATCTTTGCTAATAAATCTCCAAATGGGATCACAGAGTCAGACACAGCTGGAATTAGAGCAAATAGGGACCCCAGAAGTCATTCAATCTTTGGTCTTCACTTTGTAGAGGAGAAAACTGAGGTTCATAGAGGCAAATCAAGGTCACACAGCCAGTAAGTGGCAAAGCTGGTATTTGAACCCAGATTCTCCAACTCTAATTCTGACTTTCTTTCAACTCTGCCACCCTACCTCTGGTGGGAGTCAGTTGTATGACAGTGACTGAAAAATCCTCCTGAGAATTGGGCCAGTAGAACTCTCAAGTCAAAGGTAGTGCCTAGGCATCCAGGATAGGCCTCATTCAGACATGTTGCCCATTGGAATCTGACTCTTGGAAGTCAAGAGCTAATGATATGGCACTCATTGATGTGAGCATCACAGTGTGCTCTGGTCAATGCCTGACTCCAGGTATCCCCCTTCACCAACTATTCCCATGGGGGATATTCACTTAACAAGCATTTGTTCTTTCAAAAAACATTTATTATGTGCCTATTGTATACAAAACACTATGATGGATGCAAATACAAGGTTCAGGTGAGATATGATCTCTCCCCTGAAGATGCTTACCATGTCCTGGGGTGATAAGGCACCAACATACATAGCTGAAATACACAATACCAAATGACAAACACCTTGGAGAATTGACACCATAATGCACTTTATGGGGTCCAAATGGGATGAGCTGTGGGACCAGGGCAAGGGAACAAGAGATAGGGACAAAGACAGGTGACTTGATGATATAAAGGACAACAGCTAGTTTGGACACTTAGTTTTCTGTTCCTAGCCTCAAATTGAGCACACCATGGGAGGTTGATGTTTTAATCTAGGATAGAAATTCCTGGTTTATATTTAGCCATCATCAAAAATAAATATGAAACATTTAAACCTTCCTAGGGCTTGATTCTCAGATCAGACGCCTTCCTTTCATGAACATGCATTTTAGATAACAGGACCAAGATCTGTGGCCATGTTTTAGATACTGAGTATGTGGATTTATGCAATACCCTAATATTTGCATTCAGTAAATGAAACTGAATAAATAACGGTAGACTATGTAACTTTCCGTAAAACTCTTCTCTCTAACTTGTATATATTGTGAAGCTTGTTTATATAAAGAAATTCTGGTCCTAAAGATCAGGTCTGTGAGTCAAATTTCAGAAACTTATTTGCTGCTTAACATCATAAGAAAATAGAGCAAAATAAATCCAGCGCCTATTGAATTGTCCAGTGTCCAGAACCAGAAAGAATTGTGATTAGTGCCTCTGGCATTCTTAAGATAGACTTCAAGTTCACATAATCATAATGATAATGACACAAAATACATTAGATTCGTTATCTTATTTAATCCTCACAACTGCACAATGTCAGTATTATTATTATCCCCATTTTGTGGGTAAGGACTATGACTTGCTAGGGTTTAAGTCAAGATTTGAACCCAGGAATTCAGCCCTCCTGCCAATTCACCTCATATAAGCTGATACTTCTAGACCTCACTAAATAATCAATCAACAAACATTTATGAAGTCCCTTTTGTGTGCCAGACACTGTGCTGAGCATTAGATACAAAGAAAGGCAAGAAGGAAAAATCCTTTTCCCTCCAGGGGCTTATATTCTTATGGGGTTAAACAATTCGGCGAAGAGAAGAAAGAAACAGATAATAGCTAACACATGAAGCACTTTTAGGTTTACAAACTTTATGTATTAACATACATTATCATTTCTGATCCTCACAGCAACCTAGTGAAGTAGATGATATTATTATTCTCATTTTACACCTGAAGAAACTGAGGCAGACATAGGTTAAGGGACTAGCCCAATTGAGTATCTGAGGCAGGATTTGAATTCTGATCTTCCTGACTACAAGTCCTATGCCATAGAGATAATCAGGTTTAATAGAAGTTTCATTATATATCTGTAATAAAGACTGATGAATAAAGAGATGGTGTGGTAGAATTTAAAGTCAAAAAGATCTGGCTTCAGACACAGTTCAGACACTTGTTAGATTTGTGTGTTTAAAAAATCAGTCTCTCAGCAGCTAGGTGGTTCACTGGATAAAGCACCAGCCCTGGATTCAGGAGGGCCTGAGTTCAAATCAATCCTCAGACACTTGACACTAACTAGCTGTATGACCCTGGGCAAGTCACTTAACCCTCATTGCCCCACCCCGCCCCCCAAAAAATCAGTGTCTCACACAATGCAAGGCACATAATAAATGCTTGTTGACTTGACCTGTCTAGAAAAATGGAGATTATAGTACAGTATCAGGAAGCTGCTTTCTAAAATGTAAAACAGTATGGCCACATGAATTATTATTTGACAAAATAGTTGGCCACAAATTATGCCTCCATTAAAGAGAATATTTCTAAAGGCTAATGTTCTATTGTACAACCTCTTGCTTCCATGGGGATAAGAAGGAATCTAAAGAGGTGGGTGTTTGTGGTTTGGCTTTAATTAACTGCTCTGATCCTTTCTTGTTTTGGATGCCAACATTGCCAGGCAGGACCCCTTTAGGCCAGGGTGGGGTCTTGTTCTGTCATTTCTTTATTCTTTGTCAAAATATGATTCTGAAGTGAATAAGGCGTTGTACCGTGGGTGCTGGGTAATAGATCATTGTCTGACTTAGTCTATGCTTTGCATACCAAACACTCACGTGGATTTACCTGTGATTCCCTCTAGTATGTGACTGCGGCTGCACCTATGCAAGGGACCTACATTCCCCAGTACACTCCTGTGCCTCCAACAGCCGTCCCTATAGAAGTAAGTTTACTTTTGTTCTTCCAGGGAGAGCTAAGGGGGAGGTTTGTTGGGGTGTGGGGGGGAGCCATGCATAGCATCCCAGTGCTCTCCCATACAGCCTTATTCCCCAGTACATGGAGGAATCACTGGATGCAAATGAGCATGGCTGATAGGGCTGGCACTGAGAGTTTTGTCAAGAGAAGTCAGACTTACCATCCTCTACATGGTCATGGCTTTGCTTTGTGCATGAAATAACATGATCTAGTCAAAGATCTTAACAAGTGTTTGGCATCACTTAATTTGGGGGGGTTGGGCTTTTTGGGGGGGAAGAAGGGACCCTGGAAACACAATCTCTATTCCCCATACCCTGACCACCTAAAAGCCTTGAATGCTGGTCCAACAGTAAATAAAGCTGTTAGCTTATGACCTCTAGGGAATGAGCTTTGAGCTGTTACTTCCTTCCTGCAAAGGAAAAAAAAGAAACGGAGTGACTAACCCCCATCCTTTGTCTTTGCATAAGAAAGGGGACTGCTTTGTCATCCTTCAGGAAGGCTCTGTCTCTCTCTTTTTTCTTTCTTCCCCACTTTGGTGTGTCACACCAATACAATGATAGACTTTTCCTGATGCCTCAAAGCAACAGCCATCCCAGCATTCTGTGACACATACCTTTGTCCCTGTATATAGATGTGTGTGCATATTTGTGTGTTCTTAGGAAAAGGGAGGGGAAAGGAAGAAAGAGATTGAAAGGGAATTGGAGGGCAGCTGGGTGGTGCAGTGGATAGGGCACTGGCCCTGGATTCAGGAGGAACTGAGTTTAGGTCTGGTTTCAGACACTTGACATTTACTAGCTGTGTGACCCTGGGCAAGTCACTTAACCCTCATTGCACCCCAAAAAAAAATTTTTTAAAAGAAAAGAAAGGGAATTGAAGAGGGATGGGGACAGCGGAAGGAAAGAAGATTGGAAAAGAGATGAAAGAAAGGAAAGAAAATGAGAGATAAGTAGATAAATAAGTGACTATATTGTAGAGCTAAAGATGATATATGCATAAGTACATATATAGATTAGCAGATTTATAAATGTAAGGAAGCATAGATTGGTAGCTAGACACATGCAAAAAAGAGGGGGAGGGAGATGATGAAGAAGAAAGGAAGGAAAGAAGAAAGGAAGGAAGAAGGAAAAGAAAAAAAATTTTTTAATCTAGCTATATATATACATATATAGGTGTATATATATAAGCCATATATAGATGATACAGGCTTAATTAGATAAATAGAATGGTAGACACATAAGAAGAAAGAGAGGAGGGAGATAAAGAAGAAAGACGGAATGAAGGAAAAAGGGTAAAGGAGAAAAGAAAGAAAGAAAAGAGAAAGGTAGATATATAGATGGTAGATATACATATATATGCACAAGTAGCTATGTAGATAGACACATAGAGGAGATAAAAGGGGAAATTTATTAGCAAGATGAAAAAATGATAATGATGGAGATAATCTAGAATGATCATTTTACCTTAAGAAGGCCACAAGACAAATTGTGAGTTTAGAGGATCTGCTATTTACCAGACATCATGCTGGACAACAAAGACAAAAAAAACAAATAGTTCCTGCCCTCAGGGAGTTTCCATTCTATTAGGTGGAAATACTGTATACACATATACGTAAATATTTAAAATACACAATTTGAATGCTGAGTACTTTGTGATAGCATCCAGGGGCTTGAGAAAGGCTTCCTGAGCTTTGAAGGAAGTTGAAAAGGTGGAAATGAGAAAGAAGAGCATTCAAGTCTTGGAGCCTGGGTTCTTTGGGTTTTCTATGGTTTTACCCCTTGTTTTTCCATTGCTACTGTTTTCCCCTCCTGTTACCTTTTTGTCATCACAGCCTTCTGATTGAGGTTCCTTCCCTTCAGCTGGGCTTCCTTCGCAAGGGTTCCCTCTTTGTGGGGTCAAGCAGGTGCTAGCACCCATAGTACCTATGTCTGGAACACTCAGATTTTGGGAGGGGGCACCAACAAGTCCTTTAGGCAACAGAGATTGGTTTCAAAGGGGGTCGGCATTGGGAAATGGGCACAAAAGTTTGGAAAGCAAGTTTAGTGGCCAATAAATTTCTGATTTGGTCAAAGGCTGTAACTGGATGGGCTATTTTTACTGGCCAAAAAAGCACAGATGGGAAGATTCTCCAAAAACTGAGTATCCAAAGCCAAATGCCCCTGCATGAGTGCAGAGATCTCCATCACCTCTCCATCTAAATCTTTGCCTGAAGACAGGATTTCTGACTTTGTCTAAAAGGATCATGGACTGAGAGCTGTAATGGATCGTAGGAAATTTTTACAAGATTTTTATAGACCCTGGGATCCCAGACCTTGGGCTGGAAGGAAAGTCAAGTGCCATCTAGTCCAACTCCCTGATTTTACAGATGAGCAGAGGAAGGCCCAGAGAAATGAAGTCACTTGCCCAGGTTCACAGGTAGTGACAGAGGCAGGGTTCAAACAGAGATCCTTTCACCCTAAAACCTGCATTCTTCCCACTCGGCTTGGTGATTTCTTTTTGTGCATGGACACAACTGTCAGGAAATTGTATAGGCTTCCAAGTATGCCTTATCCAATCAGCCCACAACATGATCGCCTTCTGACAGAGAAGAAAGGTAGCTTCCAAACAAAGGGCTTCATTTGTGCTTACAGAGAGGGGACAGTAGGCATTTTCTCCATGTAAATGCACACTTAGAGACATGTCCCTAAAGAGAATGAGCACATGGAGGGCCAGTGCCTTGGAAGGAGGCTTTAATGGTGATCCATGAGAGGGCTCTTGAAACAAATGCTTTTCACACTTATCTTTGTTACTGAGCAAGAACAAAACTTCCTGTCCCCTCCCAAATCTCTAGAGTTTATATGGGGCTTAAGGCCAGTCAGAGAGGGTGTAAGGGGCTCCCTCTGCTGGCTCGGTGCTAGGCCAAGATGTAGGCAGCATCTCTCCCAGGACCGCACAGGGAGACAGATGTTCCTGGTGTCAGTCAGCCCTGGGGACAACGTGTGAAGAGTGTACAAAATCCAGGCTGGGTTAAGGAAGGCTGCAGTGATCCAGTAGGGGAAAGGAAAAAGAGGAGGGTGTATATGTATATATAGATGTATTTGCTTATTGAACATATGCACATGTGTATATATGCATGCATTATGTATTACTGCATGATATGTATATGAATATGTGTCTACATTTAAGCCTATGTCATATATGTTATGAAAGGCATTAGAGCCTGCCTTGAAGATTGGGAGAGATACCTTACTAGCTGTATGAACCTATAGAAGTCACTCAATCTCACTACCCTAGGCACCTCCCCCCAAATAAGTTGCAGGGTCTCTTTCTATTTGCATTGCTTCTTATCATTAGGTCCCCAAACTAATGAAATTGCTGCTCTAGCTATCCATCTATCCATCCATCCATCTATCCATCCATCCATCCATCCATCCATCCATCCATCCATCCATCCATCCATCCATCCATCCATCCATCCATCCATCCATCCATCCATCCATCCATCCATCCATCCATCCATCCATCCATCCATCCATCCATCCATCCATCCATCCATCCATCCATCCATCCATCCATCCATCCATCCATCCATCCATCCATCCATCCATCCATCCATCCATCCATCCATCCATCTATCTATCTATCTATCTATCTATCTATCTATCTATCTATCTATCTATCTATCTATCTATCTATCTATGTATCCATCCATCCATCCATCCATCTATCCATCTATCTATCTGTCTATCTGTCTGTCTGTCTATCTATCTATCAGCTATCTGTCTAACATTCTACCTGTCTATCATCTATCTATATATCAATCCCTTATCTATCTATATCTATGTGTATATCTAACTATAGAAGGCACACATATATGCCTGAATCTGCATGCATGCACACATACACATGTATAGATATGTATAAATGTGTATTCATATGTGAATAAATATGTCTTCACATGTTTTACAGCCAGGAATTAAAAATAAACAATTGCTGAAGCCTCCAGAAGACATGGAAAAAACATTCAAATAATTTAGAGGAAGGAGAGAAGTTACATGTGTCCATTTTTTAGAAGAAGCCCTTTGTTTGATGTGCTTAGTGAAGCACCTAGAATTTTCTGTGTGGCTCCACAAACCAAACTATTCCTACATCAGAGCCTGGCACATTGGATGACCTGAGTCCTGCCTGAGCCTCTCTCTGCTAATTAACAGCTTGGTCAGGGCAGATATTTCTCATCTATTTCAGTATTAAGAAAGAGTTGACTGTGGTTCTGCCTAAGGAGAGAGAGTGCTCCCGGGGTATGGGGCTGAGGATCATGGCCCACCTAGTGAGGATCCCAAGACCCGGGGACCAGGCACCCACCTGGCAGCTGGATTTTCTGCTTCCTGCTTGTTCCTGCAGGCTCATGTTGCTGGCCACAGACTAAAAAACAGAAGGGGGTGACACATCCCAAGGTTGTAGGATCCTGGAAATGGCTTAAATCCCCCATCACCACGGCTAAAATGTGTTAGACCCTTCTGTTTGCTCTCCTAGGGTGTTGTCGCTGATACCTCTCCCCAGACAGTTGCACCTTCATCACAGGAAGCCAGTGCCCAACAGCAGCAAATAGCAGTGGAAACGTCCAGTGAACATACACCTGCATATTCCTACCAACAGTCTAAGTGAGTAGTGAGCCTTCATCATGGGGGGAGGAGGGGAGGTGCTTTAACTTCTCAGGAAGCAAGGCATACCTTGCTTTATCCTCAGCATGACTGCATGCAGTAGGCACGAGAGCTATTATTCCCATATTACCAAGGAGGCAACCAGAGCTCAGAGAAATGAAGGGCATTGTCCATGGTCACATATCTCGTAGGGGTCAGAATAAAATGCCAGTCTTCTTGACTCCAAATCTTGCCCTTTATACACTGTGCCACATCCTGTATAAGAGGCAACTGCAGCTAAGAAAAGTTAAAAGAGGTGGCTAAATGCATAAAATACAAGTGATTGTAAAGTAAATCATTTCTATTGAAATACACTTATCAATGGGGCAGCTAAGTGGCGCAGTGGATAGAGCACCAGCCCTGGAATCAGGAGTGCCTGAGTTCAAATCTGACCTTAGACCCTTGACACTTACTAGCTGCGTGACCCTGGGCAAGTCACTTAACCCCCATTGCCTCACCAAAAAAGAAAGAAAGAAAGAAATACACTTATCAAAATTTCAGAAACACACACACACAACTTCATGGATTCTAAGTTAGGGACCCCAGCTATAAATGGAGAAAGGACTTTTGGAGGCATCTAGGTGCTATAATGAATAAATAGAATATTGAACTTGGAGTTAGGAAGACCTGAGTTCAAATAGACTGTGTTGGACCTGGAGATAGGAAAAGCTGAACTGGCTGTTGGGAGAATACAATGAGATCAATGTTTTGTAATCCTTAAACTAAAGCCTTAATCCATATGAATACTAGCTATTATTATGTGATAGTATAGCCATTATTATATCATATTGTCATTTTTATTATTATTAAGCTGCCACATGCCTGAATGAATGCTAAACAAGGATAAGGTGCTTGACTCTATATGAGCAGGGCCCAAAGGCAACATCAGGCACCCAGTAAGAAAAATTAATGTCAGGCCATACTTTTTCTCACATGAGAAAATTGCATTCCCAAAGCAGCTGCCAAAACTATGTAAAGAGGAAAAGCCAACCCTGCACCCTTTTCAAGAGAATGAGAAAATATGCAAAACCATGTTTTCTAGTAAACAAGAGGATACAGTTAAACGACATGCTTCTCTACCAACAATGTCATAGCCTGAGACAGAAATCGTCTAGGAAACTTAGGGTCCTGTTCAGGATGTGAATTCTCCTGCCCCCTCAGCAGAGCATTCTTTTCCTTCCTTTCCCTTCATGCAAGGTGAGTGAAGACTTGTCTTCCTGACCCTCTAGAGCCTCCTGTGGGATGATATCATAGCCATGACACTGGTAGTCCCTTCACTGCCATTGGGTAAACTGAGGCTTTCAGGTTTCATTGAGGAAAGGTTAGTAGTAGGCAAGAGAGAGGATTGTTAAACTAGAGGCTCCTAAAGGGGGCATCAAAGGCTACATCAGGGGATTGGTAATCTAACTGTTTCATTTTATATATGAAGAACCTAAGACATAGAGAGGTAAAATGATTTGGCCAAGGAGTTTAACCAAAGGGTAAAGGACCTTGTGATTATGAAAATGAAACTGAATCCAAGAAATGACTGATGTTGGGCCTAGATAAGAGGGGATTTAAGGGGAGGGGAAAGAACAGAACATCTGTGTCCAATTATCTGAAGAGCTGTCACATGATACAGGAAATTAGGTTGGCTCTGCTTGGCCCAAAATGTCAGAACTAAGAGCACTGGGTGGAAGCTGCAAAGGCCAATGTGACTTAATGGAATCATGGTCCTCTATTGGTCCAGCATCGGCTCCGGAGTCCAAGCTCCTGGATTCAAGTCCTGCTTTCGGTCCTTGCTGCCTATTAGACACTGGGCTAGTTCATAGACCTCAGTTTCCTCTTCTGTAAAATGAGGAGGTTGGATACAATGGCCTTGTGGTTCCTTTTAGGTCTAAATCTTTGATTTTATTCAATTCCTAACAGTTGGAACTAACGAACAGGGAAATAACAGAAGCTGACATTTAGACAGTACTTTACAGTTGGCCAAGTAGTTTACTTAAGACAACCCTATGAAAAAAGACCCAGGATGATTATTAGACACATTTTATAGAAAAGGAGCATGAGGTTCAGAGGACACAAGTTGAGGAGTTTGCCCATGTTTATCCCACTAGTATGTGCCAGAACCAAGATTTAAGCCAAAGTCTATCCTGACTTTATGACCAGGAGTCTTTCACTAGAACATACAGTTTTTCATCATGGAATTGACTGTCTTTGAAAGTAAACAGCAACATGAATAACAAAGCAATACTGATAATAGTGATACCAGATGGCTAGATAGAAGTGATATAGCACTTTGATGCTTGCAAAGCACCTTAAAAAGATTGTCTCATTGATCCTCACAACCATCCTAAAAGGTAGGTCCTTATTATCATCATCCCTCTTTTACATATAAGGAAACTGAGGTCAATAATTGTTTTTGTGACTTATACAGGATCACATAACTAGTAAGCACCTGAGGCTGGATTTGAACCCTGGTCTTCCTGACTCCAAGTCCAGCTCTCTCAATCCACTGCTCTGCTTTGGCTGTGTCTAAAATATTGTCTAATTTATTTCCATGACACCTGTGGGTGGTAGGTAAAAGGAATAGGTTCTCTCTCACTGGAGGGCTTCAGCAAAGAGTGGATGACCACTCCTTGGGTTTGTGGCAGAGGGGACTTCAGTTCAGGTACACGTTAGGCTAGATCTCCCCACCCCCCCCCTCACCACCTCTTCTAGCTTTGAGATTCTATGATCCTCTATTGTTAGCCAGACCACTCCCAGCTAATCATAGGAAGAACTGTAGGTATAAGAGAATCATTGTTGCCTTGTCCTTAGCCTTTAACAATATCCACCCAGTGGCTGAAGAGCTAAGACCTTCCCCCAATTCCCTCCATGTCCAGGCTCAGCCTGTTTATTTTTTGTAAAGAAATGAAAGTTTTGAAAAAATTCTTTGTTGTGTGCAATACTTCTAGAGAGGAGGGAGATCACAAGGAAATTAAGACAATGTAAAAACAAAAGATATTCAGAAAACTTTATTTTAAAAAAGACAAAGAAAATAAAGTTTTGTTCCAACAGGATTTGTTTACCTGAGTATAACTAAGCAGGGAGGCCTGGGTCAGACCACTTTGACCCTTGATCTACAGATTGCAAATGGCTTTGAAAGCATGCCAAAATATGCCAGAATCCACAGATGGCCTACAGAAGCCAGCTCTTTAGGATAGCCTCTCATTGTGAGGAGAGCCAGTTAGCAAATACTGAATTTTCCTTGACATCTTCAGCACGTTCTCTTAATGTTTACATGTTTATAAAGCTGCCCTCCTGATTTTGGGGGAGGTTCTGTGTGGCCACATTTCCCTGTTCATTGCAGGATGTTCTGTGGAGGATCTTGCAGTGTACCAGCTGATGCCCCCCCCCCTCCCCGGGACATTACACACCATAGCTCTTGACAGGGCACTCTTTTCTTTGAAATTAAAGTTAAAAAATCTTGAAACACATTATCTTGATGTGTTTCCTCTCTCCTGGTCTCTCTGAGCAAAGTACTCTCAGCCATTGACTAGGAGGGAAACAGTAGGTCCAAAGAGAGAGGGGGGAGGCAGGGGAGAGAGAGGGAGACAGACAGACAGACAGAAAAACAGAAAGATCCCTCCAAGCCTATTTTCAGTTGGTGGAGGCTAATCATTTCTGGGGCATCACAGAGGAGGTAATTAACATGATCAGAGCCATGTTTTTGTCAGTTTTAGGCAAAGGGAGCTGTCAGGACTTGAAAGGGTCTCTTGCGAGACCATTCAGAAAAAAAAATGACTGCTTTCATTCTTCCCTTTATGTTAAGGAAGAGAGAATATAAATTCAAAGTGAAGCTTACAGAAAAGCTAAGTTACCTCCATTAAAGGATATGTCAGCTAATGGCTGAGGCCATCCATTCGGTCTCAGAATGTCCCCTCTAGGCTAGAAGACCATCCTTTGCATTGATATTCTCCCAAGCCCTTTAAAACTATCACTGGAGACTTGCCACCATGGAATTAGAAGTGACCTGTTGATTTTTGTGAATGGGAGATATCTCACACCTGACTCCCTATTTCAGGCTCACTTTGTTTGAGGTACTAGTTTCATGGATACTCTGTTCTTCCTTATACTATTTAGCAATTCCAGGAAATCACTGATTAAAACCAGTGTCTGGAAGCAATCAGCTGCCTTTTTTTTCTTTTTTTCTTTCTTTTTTTTTTTTTTTTTTTTTTGCCCTGGGCTTGTTGAAGGGACCTCCCTGAAAGGAAACTCCCTCTACCACTGCAGAATCAGCACCTCCTCTGTAGCTTAGAGTCTTGGCTTTGCATCTTAAAGAATCACCCTGGAAACTAAGAGGATAAATGACTGCCCCAGATGCAGAGTGTGAATTGAACCCCTACTCAGAGACCAGTAATTTATCCACTAAAACATACTGCTGGAGGGAAAAGAACAAGAATAAAACAGTCCCTGCCCTCGAAGAACTTGCTTCCTTTCTGTTGGGAGCCATTCTAAGTTGGGATGATCTGCCAAGGCTACCCCTCTTCTGGCAGAGTGTGTCCCATATCCCATCGAGGTATTAAGAATAGGAGCATTTGAAATGAGTTTGATACAAGCAATCTGGGGAGTTCAGATGGCCCTTTTTCTTTCCTCATATCAATTCAAGCTACTTGCATTATGCAAATGTGCAATTTCACAGACAGAATGGACAGAGCTGAGGAAGGAGTAGCTTCAGCTTTGTTAAATACCCAACCACCTTTCCTCCCCACCTTAAATGACAGGAAGGAACCGTGTCAATGCAAGCCTGCACTACTTAGTTCCACACATTTGTTGCTATGTAGCAGGGAGGACCTTTTCAACGTGAAGCAATGGGAATGGGTTATTGCAAACATTTGTGGCAGGTTATAAAACCTCAAAGAAGATCCAGCCTTGTTCATAAATATACATTATACAGAAAACAGTGCACCTAACGTACCAAAGAAATCAGTGTCTTCTAAGTCATTGCGGACCATTGAGTAAGGGAGAAAAACCATTCACTGGGTTGCTATTAAATTAATAGATGGGGCTTTTGCCAATCTTTGTTTGGCATGCAATAACATCCCTAAAAATATCTGATTTGCTCCCCCGGTCAGAGATATTTTAACAAAGCATGATGTGAACCTGCAGGCAGCAGGGGGTGTTGAATAATAGGGTAAATATGGAGAGTAGCTCTAATGGGGTTATTGTGAGCATCCAATGGCCTAATGTGTGTGTGTGTGTGTGTGTGTGTGTGTGTGTGTACACACACATGTATATACATATATATACATACACTCATTTTATATATATATCTTAAAGTTCTTTGTCAATGTCATCTATTATTAATAATAGTGATGGTGGCATTGGTACTGCCTCTAATAAATAACAGTAATGCGATTACTCCTATTATTGATGCTGTTATGGAAATGGGGACTTTGCTTTTTTGTGAGCTCCCATAAGGCACTTGGCCATATTTGTACAGGTAGAAATAAAAGGTAATAAAAGAAAAAGTCAGCCTAGGCAGCTAGATGACACTGTAAGATAGAGTGTTGGAGTCAAGAAGACCTGAGATATTTACTAGCAGTGTGACCATGGGGAACTCACTTAGCCTCTCCCAGACTTAGTTTCCTCACTTATAAAATGGAGCTAATAAGTACACCTACCTCCCAAGCGTTGTGAGAATCAGTGAGCTAACACGTGGAAAGTGCTTTGCGAGACTTAAAGTGCCGTATAAATGCTATTGTAATAATTATTCATTATTATGCCAGTGGAATCACAGGCTAGATTTAATTTTTTTAAGTGCAAAGGCACTGTGCCTAGGTCCTAGGGTTAGAAATTCAAAATAAAATCAAGCTGTTGGGGAATCATGAAGGTGTGATCCTTTGGATGTATATTGTCAGGAGAGTATGAGATAGTGTGCCATCTCAAAATAGTTTACGGATACTTCAAAGGTCCCTGCAAACCAAATCTAAGCAAAGTTCTGCATGGAGGCAAATCTGCTTCTTCACATAGATTTATCCCAAACCTGAGCTCTGGACAGACATGAAAACAGTCAACCGTTCTTAATCATGACCAGCCTCATAAGAAGTCAGGCCTGAAATAGACATATTAGCAACCTCATGTCCCCAGCCATTATTTGAATTCTGATGGATAAAGCACACAGATGGTGTCTCCTCATTGTGCAAGCAATTATGAAAATTGGTTCTGCCTGCCTCTCATTTCCAAAGAGTAGACCACATCCCATCTGCTAACAAGTATTGATTAAGTCCCTTCTGTGTGCCCAGGTCTGTGCTAGACTAAGTAGATGACAGATATATGCTAATAGGTGCTAAATTCATGCCCTTGAGGTGTCTGCACATGTGTGTACATGGTATATGTCCATGCACGCCAGCTCAGTGCCTAAATATCCCAGAACGTGGCTTTCTCTGGTCAGCAGAGTTCTCCTGGGTAGTTGTCTTCATGGTAAAGACTTATTGGAATGCCTCCAGAGTTGTTTTGACTTGGATCCTGTTTAAAGGGAACCAGGTGGAAAAGAAGATAGGAGCCTCTTCAAGTGGTTTTGACTTAGTGACAACCCTGATTCAATTGTTTTCACAGACAATAAACAGGACTGAAGAATGTCGATCTGAAAACTTTGCCTTGAATGGACAAACTTCATTGAACAAGGAGTTGGCTTCCAGTTTGCACAGGCGTCAACCGAATGCTTTTTTTTTCATTTTCTACTTTACCCAATGAAAAAAAAAAACCCAAGTGTTTTTATGTGCTGTGCAAAAGGTTCCGTCATGTAGTCTGACAGTTTTATTTTTGCTATAATTTTTTTTAATTAAAGAAAAAACCCAGAGGGGGAAAAAAAAACACAAACACTGGGGGTTGACATTTCATCTGGATGAACATTCGGATTCAGAATTTACCTGAAGGTGTAGATAGATTTTTTTTTTTTTAAAAAAACATCAAATCTGATGATGTCAAGAGGGAGCGAGCTGAGATGAAAACCTTGTCTTCCTCAATAATTAAGCTACTTTCTCTTTTTTCCCTTCTTTAACTCTAGTGCATTTTTTTTAATTTTTTTTCTTAGAAATGTTTAGGTAAGGTTTATCTTGAATCTTAATTGCCTTAATTTTAAGGACGTCAGAGGCTCTCCAGGCAAGCTGTCCACGTCTTGTTAGAAAAAAAAAAAACGGAGAAGGAAATTTGAAAAGACTGCTTTGAGCCAGCTTCAACTGGTGCAGAAGTTTAATAGACTCTGAGTTTTTAGGGTGAAAAAAATAAACTGTACAGTTGAAAAGAAAATGTTTTTCTTCGTTTGAAGAAAATTTGTTGATAAAGGAACCGTGGCAACTGCAAGGATTAGAAAAAAATGCTGGGACTTTTCATGAACTTTGTCTTAAGTGTTGACAGGAATCATTCTAGAAAGGAAAAGTGACTGACAGTAAAGTGATTGACATTGGTTCAATCAAATGGCTGCATTCAAAATGATACGGGGTTTGGGGGGGGGCAGGATGCAGATTTTTTTTTATTTCCAAGGCGTGATCGCTGACAAAAGCCCTTGTGCTTTTTATCTGCAGTCTTTTTTATGAGCGTTAAGAAGTTTTTAGTCAGCTTTGCTTGTCACATTGCAAAACCTAGCTTAAGAGCATTAAAAAAAAAAAGAAAAAAAACTTAAGTAGATAGGAGCTTATGGTCAAAAAAAAAAGTGCAAAAAAAAAGCAATAGATAGAAGAAATTGTTGACAATTTCTGTAGTCTTTCCTAGTTGTGATCAAATGCAGCCTATGGATGGCCTATTTTATACCAAAGATGAAGTGACATCCTAACGCAGTCCAGAAGATAGAGGTTTTCTTTTGTGTTCTTTTTTCTTTTTTTTCCTCTTCTTTAAAAAAAAAATCTTTATTTGACCTACATGGCCGGACCAGTTCTTATTTCATGTTTGTTTAACCTATATTCCACTGGTGTTTTACATACTGCAAAGTTTATAAAGAAAATTGCACATTAGTTGGGCCTAGGAAGCCCAGACCTGTTGGGTTCAAAAAAGAATCAGAGCAGGACAAGATCCAAGCACCAACTAATGTCACTGAAAAGGCTTTCATTTTGCTGAGCTTTTCGCCTATGTTCTTGTATGGCGCAATTCATAGTGGGGGCCACCTCTATTGGGAGGCAGTCGCCTAAAAGGCTGAATTATCTTTCTGTGCATGTTGGACTATAAACTCTTCTGGGGGGAAAATACATTTGAAAAGGTCACCTGTCCCCTTCCCCCTCCCTCCCTAAATAAGTCTGTGGAATGATAGGTGGTCTCCTTAAAGAATGTCTCATTGTCTTTGTAAAGAAAGTCTTCCTTCTGAATTCTGTCACCCCTTTGGTTCATCTGCTCACCTCGTCCAGCATGGATATCAACTTTGATCCTGAAATGGAGGGAAAAGGAAGGCAGGGTTGCCTTCCTTTTAATTTGTTTTTCATTGCATCTTTGAAGGCTATGGTTGCCAGAAAGAAAAGGGGAAATTGGACTTTTTTTTCTCAATTTAACTTTCCTGGGCAGGTAGGAATATTAAAAATAAGGGTTTTTTTCCTAATGGAATTCTGGGTAAGCTCTTAATATGCTGGTTGACAATCAAGAGTTAGTATGATTTTAAAAAAAAACAAAAACCAAAAGGACCCAGTCCTGGAGATCAGTTAAGCCAAAGGAGTTGGTGGATGCCCCATTAGGTCCAAAAGTGAATGCAGTTTCATTAGCTGAGACACAATTGTACATGGTTCTTTTAAGACATCCATGGGAAATTTGCAATGTTTTGCCTGAAATCCAGGGCAGTAAAACTTTGTTAATTGAGAAGGGTTTGAGAGTAGTACTATTTTCTGAATGAAGCATTGGGATCAAAGAATTAGTAAAAGACATAAGTTACTGAGTCAAAGGAATGAGGTAATGAGATCATTTTGTATTGCTGTGAAAAAGAAAATACTATTCATTTAAAAGGAAAAAAAGTCAATCATATCCCAATGAAATCCACTGAAATAAAAGCTACGGTTCTGAAATTGATCTGAAGTTCTCATGAAAGAAATGCCTTTAAAACCCAAGGAAAAATGATTTCAAGTAATGGCACTTTCCCATATCTTAATTTTAATTTTCAATTTGGGGGAAAGATCCCTCAAATAATTGGCTGTTATAGTTCTATTTAACACCAATTCCAGAGAGAAGAACCTACTGCCTATTGGTCCCTACTATCATAAAGCATCCCCATAGGTTAAGGGGGAGGAGGACTCTCTAGGTTTCCACTTCATTTATTGCCTTTTCTCTGGGGTTTGGGTTTTTTGTTTCGCTTCCCTTTTTTTTTTTTTTTTGGCATTTTGTAGATGGCACCAACTTGAGTTTTATCATTGCAGAGCTGCCCATAGAGAGCTACAAAGAATCCTTCAAACCAGCCTTATTCATTTCCCTCTTCCCATTCTCCAAACTCCTTGTATAATTATGGATTCTCCCTGAGAATAAGTGAGTTGAATGGAAAACCACCATATTTTGTTCTATTTCCTTATAAATCCCAATGTGACACAAAGAAAAGTCTCATTTGCTCTGGACAATGAGGCTCCAAGGTAGCTACCATGTGGCTAATGAATATGCTGAGGTCACTTCCTGTTTCTATTCAAAACCGTGCTGTTTAATTTGTATCTTTAAAAGTTGTTGGGGGAGGGGGGTTCTTTTGTTTTCCCCAGCAATGAAAGTAAAATAATTCTGATGTTTTTATTAAGCCAAAAGGGGCAAAAGGAAATCACCCCACCAAACGTTTTGACCACTGCCATGTATTTTGTGTTCAAATTGTTTAAACGGTGCCACACTTTCAAAGATCTCATCTCATACCAAAAAGAAAAGTGAAAATATTTCTTCTCTGTACATGAGTTTGCTCACCCCTCTCTGTCCTCTGACCTATGAATTTTCTCAAGTGTCAAGCCAAGCCTGAAAAATAGCAGAATACACAGGTAAACAATAGCAGGTTCTGAGCACACACCCTGTTTGAGAGGGGGAAACCCAGGAGCAAACCAAAGCAAAGCTGCCATGTTTGCTTGGAAATAGTGGTAAATGGAAGGGACCCTGATATAGTAACAAACTATAGTACAGAGATAGAAAAATTCTTTAATACAATTATCTAAAAACAAAACCAATGTCCTATACATTATGGGTCAATGAGAGTTTCTACGTTTGGCCTGCTTTTTCAATTGTCCAATTGGCCTTATATATCAAGACCAGGAGATTCCTGATTGAATGATAAAGCTCCTTAAAGTGTTTGAGCAAGAGAGCCTGACCTTAATATATGGGCACAAGCAAAAATCAACAAACCAGACTCCATTAAGTATTTTTTGTCACATCCACACTGTAGTCAGCAGTCAGCAGAACACAAATGAGTATTTTCTTTTCACAAAGATGAGAGGTTGTCAGAGCGACAATGTATATGATGACTGGGAGTTTCTAAATACCTCCTTATGCCTTCTAAAAGAAACACAAGGTCACAGAAGGATTATAAGGGAATTGAATATGCAAATGAGTGCTGGTAACAGAGGCTGCCTCAGGACTCTTGGAACTCCTGATTATATATAAAAGATGAATATACTCATTAACTAAAGGATTCCCAGACAGTCTGATGCTAAATTTGCTCATGGTTTCTTGGTTCATTGGCTAGATTCTGTTTGTCTAGAATGTTGGTGCCACTTCATTAGAATCCTTGCCAAGACTCCTGCAGGTATGTAAAAAATGATTGCCCATCTTGAGTAGCCCCCATTTGATGAAATGTGCATTTCAGGGGAACTTAATTCAATTTGGACACCCAGGCTATAATATCTTCACGGTTTTTCAGTAGCTTAAATGGAATCATTGGAACAGATTAAATGACTAACCAAACAAAGCTAGACATATGTTTTTAAAGAAAAAAAAAGTTTTGTTCTGAAGTGGACGTATGAACCAATACAGAAAAGGAGAGCTCTTCAGGAAAGAGAAACTCTTAAGCGAGTTTAAGTGTTAAATGATTTTTATATGCATAAAAATCAGATGAAGGGAGATTATTTATGTATGTGTGTACCGAAATGCAGCCCATTTGAGGAAGCCTCCATTGTAATAAAGACTATTTTTAATATGTCATAGTATTTTGACCTAGAGTATGCTGTCTATGGCAGGAATGGATGAAATTTGGATTCTTATTTCATAGTTAGCTAGTCCAGTCTTCATCTGTTAAACTCAGTTGGGCTGGCAAGTTCTTACTGAATATTAAAGGAGGAGTTGGGTGACAAAACTTTCCCAGGCTCATTGCTCCTGTCCTCCCAGTTGTCCATCCTGCACCCAGACGGTAATGAACTTAATTTTATCTATCAATCTGTCTGGATGGTGACACCAGATATGGTTTTGGAAAAGACATGGGTTTCAGTCAATCTCAACTGACATTTGTTGTCAAAATTGTCCTTAAGGTAAAATTGTTCCTATTATTGAGCTCTTGGTCAGGGATGATTTCAGTGGTTGATCTATTGTTCATGGTACTTTGTGCAATAAGAGTGCAGAAGTCTACCACCAAGCCCAGTGAGTGCTCACGAGCCCCCACTTAGTGCACCCACTCCCTCCCATCAGGTTAATGATTTCTTTTGTTTTAACTTGATGCTTATACATAGATGCCACTGCCAAGGATGGATAACGTCAGCAATGCCCTTTGATTCCATACCATTCCTAATTCAGCAAGTAGCAGTGATATAACACAGGAGGAAACCACTCTGAGTCCTCCAGAAAACATCACCTCTATGACAACCACCACTTCCCACATCAATTAGTCCACCCTGGTCTGCCCAGCCATTGATCACATTCACTGCTGAGGCTTACTGCCATGATTTCTGATTATACAAAGGAATCCATTCATCCTCAATTACTTCCGTCCACCCTCGGGCAACTGTGCTGTTCATTGTACTACCTCCAGGGAATGGTGGATATTGAAACAGAAAGGAGGTAAAAAATGAAATCAGTCCAATTTACTATCATCAAATCATCTGATTACATCTTATGTTAACATCTTTGGTTACAATGAGGTATATTGGGTGTCTGTGGATTTCACTTACCCATCTTGTTCCCCATTTACTACAGTTTTTGAAGAGTTAACTATGGTCTTTGAAGATGATAAATGGAAAAAAAAAACGGTGCTAAAAGCATAAATGTTGATTTGGCTTCCCTCACTGTTGTGATTTCTTGGGCATCTCTATACTTTTGACCAGGACAAAGATGAATCAGTTCGCTCATTAGAGAGAAGAATTTCAACTGTTGGGCAAATCCACCTTCAAATTTTAAATCGCTGTTAAGAATGTGCTTAGTTTCTGCACTTTGAATGACATTGCTTTCCTGTATCATGGCAGGATGGTTTCTATATTCTGGTAGATCTTAATGATGGCTTCAAAAAATGAAAATAATACCCACTTTTTTCAGTTTTCAAGTTGGGCATCTTCTCAGCTCCCTGGTAACAGAGTATTGCTAAAGGTGCTTTGTCTCACAGTAGAAAATGTTTTCATTCTAATTCTTTAGCAAAAATTGGCTAGTTCCTAGGCACCATGGAGGCACTTAGAAAATGTATCCCTATTCAAAGGGAGGGGACAAAACAGCAAAACAGAACAACAATCCTCTGTATGCTAGCAAATCTATGGCTAAAATTAGAACCATAAAGCTGAGGACAAGCAAACAAAAAACCTGCTTGATGTTGTGTTGATGAAAATTTAGCTTCTATTAGAATGGGACATGGCTTATTTGAAGAATCTTTGCCAACCTCATGGTAACCAAACCCTAGACCCTTGCACCTCTGAATGCCATTCAGTTAACAACCTAATTTATCAAAGAGCATTTTTGTCCTGCTGTCTCTGATTGTCATGGAAAGTTCTGTAATGCTAAGGTGTTTCAGGTTTTCTTTTTTCTTTTTTTTTTAAATTTTCTTACTTTATTTTTCCATTTGTACCACAGTCCAACTAGCTACCATTTCCCCCACTCCTTGGGCTTTCTGTAGATCAGTGGATGTTAGGTTTAAACTTCTGTTTTCTTTGATGAAGCTTTCAATAAAAAATGAAAACAAAACCAGAGCCTCTTGTTGTTTGTGCACAGCTCTGTTGGGAATCTCTCTAGCACACACATATACACATATACAGAGAGAGCGTGAGCGAGAGCGAGAGCGAGAGCGAGAGCGAGAGCGAGAGCGAGAGAGAGAGAGAGAGAGAGAGAGAGAGAGAGAGAGAGAGAGCTAGGGAGCAGGGGACTGAGGAATCAGAGGAGATTTAAATTAGGCATGTCTATATTTCCCCAAGTAGAATTTGGGAACATAAATGTCATTGATTGATTGCTGCAAAAAGCCTTAGAGGTCATCCTTTTCAGATACAGAAGCCAAGGATCACTCACTTAGAGTTAAGGTGGCTTTAGAGGTCAGTTAGTTCCCTGTGTCTCTCATTTTACATTGGAAGAAACTGAGGCATAGAGAGATGGACTTGTTTAAAGTCACAAGGGTTAGTAAAAGAAGAGGAGCTGACTTCTGGGGCAGGTCTGTGCTTTGTTTTAAAGGATCTTAATCACTCTAATCACTAAGGGTTACTGATTTGAGCCACTGAACATCCTAGATTGATGGTGGTGGTAACATTGTAATTCAGTCTCAGTTCTTTAAGGATGTTTTTAAGCCATCATGGAGAAGAGAAAATTAAATGGCTAGTAGAAGATAGGGCAGGGGAAAGGGACAGTTTGTAGCCATAGCTAATAAAAGATATTACTAGAGAAAATGTAAAAACAAAACCAAATAATGAATGAAGGAATGAATGAATAAGTGATCATCTCAGCTTGGGGTGGGAAAATTGCCACCGATGAAAAATATGTCCCAACAGAGGGATTATGATGCTTGGAAATGTACAGTTTTATGCAAATTACATTCATACCATTGAGAACATTGCCAAGGTTATTTCCGACTAAGGAGGATTAAACTGAAATGCTGGAATTCGGAAATGGTGTCAAGTAGCCCTTGGATGGCCTCCCAAGTGCTTTTCCTACCTTCCCAGCAGAGCTGAAGAGGAATGGGTGAAGTTTCTGTGTGCAAGGTAACTTAACTACTAAGGGAAAAAAGCAAAGAAAGATGGACCTGTGATTCCACTTATACAGGAAGGTCTTGAACGAAGACACTCTCTCAGTCAATGCAGATGGGCACCTCTGCTGGTTCATTAGAACACACAGGTTGAGTGACGAGGTTGAGTCACCCAATAAGAATGTCAGGGGCCAGATTTGAACCCAGGTTCTCCTGGCTCTGAAGCCAACTCTTTCTCCACTATACCACACTTTGCCCAAGAGCAAAGAGAAACTTTTCTCCAACTTTGTGACCCCTGAGAAGAAAGGGGCATCTATTAGGTTAAATGCTCTGAAATGTTTAGCTCTGAAACAAAAGGAGACAGGGCCTGAAAGCTACAGTAACAATAAACACTTTTTACTTAGCCCTTTAATGCTTGAAAAGCACTTTAGAAAACATTTCTCATTTGATCCTCCCAATAATCTCTGATGGTAGGTGCTATTATCATGCCCACTTTACAGATGAGAAAACAGGCAGACAGAAGTTAAATGACTTGCCCAGGGTCACATAACTAGTAAATTCTTGAGTCTGGGTTTGAACTGAAGTCTTCCTAACTCCAGGTCTGGCTCTCTATCCCTTTTACCATCCAGCTGTTAATAGCATGAAGCAGCCTGGGTTCAAGATGGAGTAGAGGAGCTAGGGAATGCTATGTTTAACATAGTCAATGCTCAAGATTTAATAATCAAAGTAATTGAAATGGCTTCAGGATGAATCCATATGTTTTTCATGTTCTCAGATTGTTCTGGATCTGGCCCTTTTGTTTTAGCCATGTGAGAGGGAAGAAGCATATTTTTTTTCAATTTCAATTTATTTGTCTTTATTATTAATATGGAATTTTATTATGTATTATGTGCTGCTATTATTATTATTCATTCATATCCAAACCTCAGTCCTGTCTAGAAAGACTTCAGCTTTCCCACCCTGGTGTCTCTCGACCTCATGGGCAAACTGAAATCTCATTAGTCACACCCTTCTCCCCCTAGAGCAGCCCTAGCCCTGCTGGAACAACCTTCTTAACATATAAGAAGGTCCTTGTTGGTGGACACAAGTGATCCTGATGAAAGAGCCGTAACTTACACCTGAAGCAAGGGGCATAGAACACCCCTTCAATTCATTTGGAAACTAGAGAGGATAGACACACCAAGAAGGAGCAAAACTACTGCTAAGAGGTCACTGGAAATGACAACAAGGTGGGCCAAAGCAGGTTTGCTGGTGGTGTGGCCAATAAAATGGAGGAAGCTACCAATTGAGAACTTCCTATTTTAACCCAATGTTATGCCAAAGTGCTATTCACTGTTGTTTCAAAGATATTGAAAGATTAAAACTGATATCAGCACCCCTATATAAATTTCAACTCCCTGAGGTAAAGCCCCAATCAACCCACCCTAATTAAAACTCTGCACTGAGGTCACATATCAGTTATATCATAACTCAGCAAAGCATCTTTGGTGAGAGTACATTGTCAAGACAGGGTCTTTCTAAAGGTCTACAGATTTCTTTAACTCTCCAGATTAATGATTTGGCAAATTCCCAAAATTAACCAGAACTATTTCAGGTTCAATATCATTTCTGTAAATGTAGACACTGGTAAAGACTTCCTGAATTTGAGTTGTTATGCTAGAAGTTTTCAGGCTTCCCTGTGAGAATCCCATGTTCAGTTTTACCCAGAGATGACTACATGCCTTTGAAAGACCCATGCTAAACTAAGAGAGAACTCCCTGGGAAGCACAGGCCCATGAAAGAAGGCACCATCTTGGGTGATGCAATGACATCTAGCCCTAGAGTATCAGATGTGTCTGTCCTCACTAGATTGTCAGTTCCTTAAGGGTCTCATTTGTATGTTTAACAGCATTGTTACAAGGAGTAAGCTTGTGAAAAGAGGATTGGCCAGGGCCCAAGTCCTACACCACCAGATATTTGATATCTATGTGGCCTTGGCAAGTCCCTGAATCTCCACTGGCCTTAGCTTTCTCACCTGTAAAATGAGTACTGTCATATGAGGTCATCCATGATCTGGACCTATGACCCTATAAATGAAGGGTAAGTGGCAACAAGTGAATGATATTGGAAGTTCCTGAAACCAGCCCTGTATCTCCAACCAATTTCTTTGCCAAGAAACTATTGCCTAATTTTCATTTGGTCTTATTAGGTCCAGTATCTATCTCATTATCCTTATATCTGCCTTATGATTCATCATCAAGTGTCAACTTAACTTTCATGGAAGGGTGTGGCAGAGAATGAAATCATCATTTCCCCCCCTGACCAATCCTTCCATTTATAAGGAAATGACTTTGGCTCTTTATCACCCAGTACCAGTCACAGAAACCACAGAAAGCAAGTATATAAGTAAAGGGAGATACCTGTCTGGCATCTAAAAGGGGAAAGGAATAAGCATTTATTAAGTGCCTACTATGTGCTAGGAATTGTGAGAAGTGTTTTATTATATTTTATTTTTTAACAAATATCTCATTTGATCTTCACAAAAACCTTATGAGATGGGAGCTATTATCCCCATTTTACAAATGAGGATATTGTTAGGTGGTTAAGTGACTTGCCCAAGGTCACACAGCTAGTTAGTATCTGAGTTCAGATTTGAACTTGGATCTTCCTAATTGCAGCCCCAATGCTCTATCCACTGCACCATCTAGATCTCTATGTAGATGAGCTGTATAGATGTCTGCCCTTCACCTTAGAAATTAAATTCCATTCTTCACCCCAAAGTTCCCAAAGAGGGCTCTGATGATATTTGGGTGTGCCAAAGCTAGCTCCTATCAACTCAGGAGATGATTGTTAAATTTTCAGTGTGAATATTTATACCTCAGAAATCAGCAAAGGTTACACATCAAGGCTTGATTTCTTCCTTTGCTGATTTTCTGGAGAAAATGATAGAGAATATATTCATAATGCTGCTTAAATTGGAAAGTATGTCTTACATACATTTTCTTTTTCAGTGAGTGACTTATTAAACATTTACCAGCATACCCGGTTATACATAACGAGCAGAAGTAAGTGAGGCCAGGTTGGTCAGAGCCTTGTGACAGGTGATCCCTGGGGGAAACAGGTTATTTGATTTCACCTACATGGTGTTGTTTTTGTCTGATCATAGAGGAAAAATAAACACAGACTGTGTTCTTCGCCAATTACAATATCTGGGATTTGGATGCTTGATCATAGAACAAGTGGCTGAGTGATGTCTCAGGTCTTTTCCAGCATGGTTCAAAGCCTTTGCGGGGGGCGGGGAAGATTACATTTTGATTCCTTTAGAACTATGACTACTTCTGTTGAAATGCCCTTAATTCCTCAGACACATATTTCTATATGTGTTAGTATTTTTCCTCAGGGTAGCACAAAGTGTTTTGCTAATCTTTAGTCCCTCCCTGGTTACTACATAGTTCCCTCAGTGTTCTTGGGACATTGCCAGCCTCAAAGACTTCTTCCAAGAAAGCTCAAGGCAGGTAAGTTTGAAGTTTGGGGGTTATGGGGTGGAAGGAGCAAAAACGGGAAATGACCTCAAATTCTTCATACCAGATTTACTTTTATTTGAGATTTCTACAAAGGTGCTTCATTTCACCCATTTTCCAGATGAGAATGACAGCTAAATCACTTCAGATTAAGTGGGGGTTCCCCTCACTGTGGAAAATTTGGATTGATGCCTGCTGGGTGAGTACCACAATTGTAGGAAATCAGCCACTAGGGGGCAGTGCGGTACCATGGGCTTCTTTAGCCCCTTTGAAAATATCAGTTGCCCCCACAAATAACGAAATTCAATTCCATTCAACATTTTTTTAAAAATCCAGCATCATCTACATACCGAGCACTGGGGATAGAAAGACCCCAAAAAGTGATACTATGTCTACCTTCAAACAGCTTACATTCTGTTGGAGAATATGATAAGTATGCAGATATTGAGGGAAGAATGGTGACTTTGAATTCAGAGTCCACAGGTTCAAATCCTGACTCTGCCATTTCCTACCTGGGTGACTTTGGACAAGTCACTTAAACTCTTTGCTATCAATTTCCCCAGCTGAAAATGAGAGGTTGGATTAGATTTACCTCCAAGCACATACCCAGCTCCAAGGTATCCTACATCCTACAAGGAAGGCTGTTAGTTGGACAGTAATAATAATGGCATGCATTTATAGAGCATTTTAGGGCTTGTAAAAGCTCTTTCTTTGCAACAATCCCATGAGGAAAATAATATTTTATACTTGTTTTACGAATAGTAGACTCGAAGTTAAAGGACATAGGTACATTCTGTAATGGTACATTTGGAAAGAGTTACTGTGCCAATGTAGAAAGCGATGTTTTCAGTAACATTTCAAACATTTCAAAACTTTTCAATGATGTTCCAAAGAACACAATTCTCTTTGTCATAGACTTTACAGTCAGTATTGTCCTGGTTACCTATGACTACGTGACACAAGTATAACTAGCATTAATTGTGCCTTGATCCCAGGGGGAAAAAAAAAACAACCCCAAAACTAGAGAACACTGAAAGCAATTCTGTTTCATCAGCAGAAGACAAACCAAACTTAAGATTAGCACTGAGAAGCAAGAATAATGAGTTAAAATTGGAAGCTACCAGATAGTACCCTTCCCTTCCTTCTGGCACCACCATCACTATTCTCTCACCAACAGTGGCCTTCCAGGAATAGCCCCACTATTTACTGTAATCTTTGTCGATAGAGGCTGGTGTCCTGGAATCTCTGTTGCCTCCCCATGGGGCTATGTGTCCTACAATTCCCTCCACTTGCAACTGAATTTTTAGAACTGATTGGTAGCCACCCTAAACACCAACATTCCAGTTACCGATCTGTCAGATCATGTGCTCAGGGGTAATGAAGCACCTTCAGTGCAGATACATACAATCATGCCTATTTTGATCACAAAAAAATAAGAGTTGATCAGAGCATGAAATAAGTATCTATTATTCTTTTAAATATCCTCCCAATAGATCTTGACTTTTGAGTTATTCTTCCATTGAGACTAACGTTTTTATAGTTCTTTAAAATAGATCTCCAGGTATGGAGAAATGTGAAACTCAGCATGAGAAATGAATGTTTTCAAAATGAAGGCATGGGATTGAGTGACAGTTGTTCAGATCACTTTTTCCCATGTGAAAAGGGAGATGCTACCAGCATAAGGAAATTTTTGTTCTCTCTTCCAAGGTTGACTACTGAGGGCTTTTGTAGATAGAATTTGAAGTTATAGGAGGCAAATTTTAGCTTTATGTAAAACAAAAAAATTCTAGTGACAAAGACTATGGATGGAATGTCTATAGCAAAGGAAGGAAGGAAGGAAGGAAGGAAGGAAGGAAGGAAGGAGGGAGGGAGGGAGGAAGGAAAGGAAGGAAGGAAGGAAGGAAGAGAGAGAGAGAAAGAACGAAAGAAAGAAAGAAAGAAAGAAAGAAAGAAAGAAAGAGAAAAAGAAAAAGAAAGGAACAAAGAAAGAGAGAAAGAAAGAAAGAAATAAAGAAAGAAAGAAAGAAAGAAAGAAAGAAAGAAAGACAGAAAGAAAGAAAGAAAGAAAGAAATTTTATACTTATGGGGATACCAAATTCTGGGATACCTATTCTGAATAGGTGGGTTCTTTCTTCCATCTTATGTTTGTAATAGAATTATAAAAATGGAATTGCTAGGTCAAGGGGTATAATTGTTATTGTGAACCTTTTAACACATGTAGTGATATGAGATGTCCTTTAAAACTAGGTGGATAATAATCTTATCTCAGTCATCTGGTCCAGTCTCCTGTCTCCAGCTAAAATTTACAACTGAATCATATGAAACAGATTGTTCTCAGCCATGAAGGTCAGAGATCTAAAACTCAAAGGAAGCTTGAGGATATCCAGTCCAACCCCTCCCTTCTTTTAGTGTGTGTGTGTGTGTGTGTGTGTGTGTGTGTGTGTGTGTGTGTGTGTGTGTGTGTGTATGAAAAAACTGAGGCCCAGAGTGGTCGTATCTTCAAAGATCACACGGGTAATAAGTAGCAAAGCTAGATCTTTAATCATTGCCATCTAATTCCAAATCCAGTGTCCTTTCCTCTGAATCACACACACACAAACACACACACACACATACACAACACAAACACACATGCACACATTCCAAGAGTGTGTCCTGGGATTTACCAACATCCAACAAATCTAAGAGATATTGACAACAAATGTTCAAGAAATTTAAAATGTTTCGCCTGTTTCTTTTGTTTCATTTTTGCTTAATTTTCCTGGAAAATTAATATATTTACGGAGGGGAAATAATAGTTTGGGTATGTTTACATTTCCAAGAGATTATTTGTGTTTAAGTATATATACGTATGTTCATATATTATGCATATATGCACAAGGATACATACAAATGCATGGATAGATACTTACTTGGTTATGTACATTATTAGCAACATTGAAGAAGTCCAGTGAGTTAGCAATGTATTGAGTCAAGTATACCTCAGTTTCTCTATTTGTAAAATGAGGGGATTGATCTGCTTCTGAGGTCCCTTCCAACTCTAGATCATGGGAGCCCAGAGAGAAATGAATTGGCCAAGGTTGCACTGATAAATGACAAAGGCAGAATTTGAACCCAGGTCCTCCAATGCTCAGAACTCTTTCCATTCAAACTTCACTGGAACCAATGTAATGACAACAGGGGAAAAAGACTAACTGGAGGCCAGTGAATTTTGAAACTAAAAAAACAAACAAAAAAACAAAACAGCATTCGATTTCCTCAAATTTTTATGCTGAGGGACTTGGCCACATCCCTTTGGATCCTAGTTCACTACTGAGCATCCCATGTGTGGGGATATCTTCTTCATGTCCACATTGAGAGTAAAGATAAGCAACCAGTTTTAAAGGAGGGAAAACAAAGGTAGTAGATTCCCCAAGCAGATGTCACTTTTAGAGCTACAATTAGGGTTTGGCAGCATACATGACTGAGGAATATTCTGGTAAAGAATGGATGCTGAGCAGCCAGCTTTGTCTAGGCAACCTTGGAAGACCACCCACATGGCTGAAGTTCAGGAAATGACCTCAGCAGATGGTGCACATTATATGAGGGGCCTCTACTCTGAGGGGGCAGCTCATTTGCCTCTGAGTGTAATTGTAAACTGCTTAGGGCCTGACTCACCTTGGAGATTCCTTCTTTTGCCCTCACCTCCCTCCTCCCTGGCCCTGGTATGGACATATATACGTACATGTCTATGGACATCAACCAGGACCCTCTGGTTGACAATTCCCAGACACTTGTGTTTTGGGGGAATGAGAGAGTGATTTGGATGGAGAGCTGACTACTGCAAGAATTTCTTCTTTTCTGTGGTCTGTTCATCAGTGGCTTTAGGGTGTAACATAACACCACCCTCTTTGGTCAAGCTACCTCCAAATTTTCATTAAAATGTGTGAGTTGAATTTATTTGCTATTTTGAATACCTTACATTGAAGGGAAAACAATTCCATACACCATCTTAATATTTATTAAGACAATGGGAAATATGCACTGAAAACCAAACCAGCAGTGTGGTAATTAAGGGTGGTCCTCTTAAAATAATCATAATAGCCCCATTATCTTGTCTGATACGCATAGTGTCCTTTTCTCTCTTAGTCCTTTGAAATGTTTAATTCGATTCAATATAATTCAGCAGGCATTTTTTACACATCTATTATGTGCCAGGTATTGGTAGGTTCTAAAGACAAAAAGGGAAATACTTACTGCTCTCAGGGGGCTTACATTCCATGGTAACCTTGTCCTGTATATAAGAGATGCCATCAAGTGATCAGGGAAGGAATTTCAGAGTTCACAGGTCATGTAGTTACAAACCCCTCATTATAGAGAGGAGCAAAGATGAGCAAACTTAAGAGCAGATGAAGGAAAAGAATACTTTGCCCAAGGTCACATGAAGGTGACAGAGGGAAAGATTTCAATATATGACTTCAGAAGCTAAATCCAATCCACTCACAATGCACCCCACCATCCATTTTTTTCAATGAATTCTTCTATAACTTCTATAACTCTATGCCTTTCTGGTCACTTTCCTCTGGACACTCTTTAGCTGAGCAGTGTCCTTCCTAAAATGTGGATACAGTGTGCCTGGGCAGATGTTGCAGAATGGATGAATTCATGGATGCATGGATGCATGCATGAAGGAAGGAAGGAAGGAAAATTACTTATTAAACATTTATTATGTGCTAGTGACTATGTGCAAGACTGGACATGCAAGTACAAGTCTCTACCTTCAAGGAGCTTACATTCTCAGCGAGGGGGGGGGTGACAACACAGGAAGAGGAGCTAGAAAAAGGAGATAACATATGATCGCAGGGTTTGAAAATGGACAGAAGTTCTGGTTCTGAGCAAGATCTAGCTCATCTATCAGAGTCTAGGGTTTGTAACTACATGACCTGTAGGGTCCCCCAGAGGCAGAGTCCAGGATTTGATAGGAAGGAATGAGTAGGATGGCTGGAGTGTAGGTGCCATAGTTCCATATCAAGATATGATAAAAAATATACCTATTAACTGATGCTAAGTGAAGTGAGCAAAACCAGAACATTGTATACAGTAACAGCAACATTGTGAGATGACCAACTGCTATAGACTTAGCTCCTCTCAGCAATACAATGATCCAAGATAATTCCAAAGAACTCATGATGGAATATGCTTTCCACATCCAGAAGAAAGAACTGCGGAATCTCAATGTAGATTGAACCATACTACTTCTACCCTTTTTTGTTTTTGTGTTTTGGTGGGGTTTTTTGAAATTTTTCCCTTTTGTTCTTATTCTTCTTTCACAACGTGACTAATGCAGAAATATGTTTAATGTAATTGTAAATATATAACCTATACCAGATTGCTTTCTGTCTTGGGCAGGTGGAAGGGAAGGGAGAAAGGGAGAAAAATTAGAAACTCAAAATCTTATAAAATCAAATGTTGACGGGCAGCTAGGTGGCACAGTGGATAAAGCACCAGCCCTGGATTCAGGAGGACCACAGGTCAAATCCAGCCTCAGACAATTGACGCTTACTAGCTGTGTGACCCTGGGCAAATCACTTAGCCCTCATTGCCCTGTTGAAAAAAAAATGTTGAAAGCTATCTTTTCATTTAACTGCTCATCATTTCTTACAGAACAATAGTATCCCATTACATTCATATACCACAACTTGTTCAGTTATTACCCAATTGGTGGGCATTCCTTCAATTTCTAATTCTTTGCCACCACAAAGAGAGCTGCTATAAATATTTTTTACATGTAGGTCCTTTTCCCTTTTTATTATCTCTCTGGGATACAGACCTAATAGTGGTATTACTGGGTCAAAGGGTATGCACAGTCCCATAGCCCTTTGGGCATAGTTCTAAATTGTTCTCCAGAATGGCTGGATCAATTCACAACTCCACCAACAATGCATTAGTATTCCAATTTTCCCACAACTTCTCCAACATTTATTCTTTTTTTGTTACATTAGCCAGTCTGATACCTGTGAGGTGGTACCTCAGAGTTGTTTTAATTTACATTTCTCTAATCAATAGTGATTTAGAGCATTTTGTCATATGGCAATAGGTAGCTTAGATTTCTTCATCTGAAAACAGCCTGTTCATATCCTTTGACCATTTCTTATTTGGGGAATGACTTGCATTCTTATAAATTTGATTAAGTCCCTTATATATTTTAGAAATGAGACCTTTATCAAAAACATTGGCGGTGTTTCCCAGATTTCTGCTTCCTTCTAATTTTGGCTGCATTGCTTCTTTTGTATACCTCTTGTATTTTTGAAGTTGCTAATGGGTTGTTTTTAAATTACATTTTCCCCATAAATTTCATTTTATTAGATTTACCTCAATATTTTTACCCCTTTAAGACCCTCTAGGATTCTGACATTGCTACCCAACATGTTTGCTATCCCTTCTTGTCAATTACTACATGGGTAAAAATAATTAGCAAAAGCTAGAAGTGTGAATGAGAGGAGAGCTTGGAGCCTGGGGGAGGCTTCCAGGTATCCAGATTTGTAGAAGACAATGCTGAGAGATCTTGGTCCTATCATTGATTTGCATGAGAGTGTGTCTGCCCCTTTTGTATCACAGTGATGTCTGCAATTAGAATCTGATATACCAGGGTGGATGAAAGCAGAATCTAGCCACAGAATCTAGGGCCAGAAAGTACTTTATAGGTCATCCAGTCTAACCCCTTCATGTTACAGATGAGGAAACTGTAGAATGACGCCCCAACATGGCAAGTTCTCCCAGGAATACTCTCAAAGGAAAACTGGGTATATCAGCATTTCTATTTTCATATGAAGCAGAACACCTGCTGGTGTGTGTGCTACATAATCAAGGAAAACAAAGAAAGAAGAGGGGAGGGGGAGAGACAGGGACAGAGATAGACAGAAAGGACAGCTAACAGGGAGACAGCCAGCCAGAGAGACAGAGTGAGCTAGAGAGACAGATAGACCAGAGACAGAGGAGAGAGTGAGCCAAAAAACACTTTCTATGGACACCCTGTTCCTTCTGTTCTGCTGTTCCCCATTCCTGACTCACATGTCTCCTCCCTTTCTTGGAGAACCCCCAAGTCATGATTGGGGGAAGGGGGCACATGCAGGCTTTCTCATTTTTCCATGCTTGGATATCCACGATTGTTCCCTATTTGAGTCTCTGCCTGAGACACTTCTTGATAGCTCCATCTTCCCAGTTCTCCAGTTCTGGCCTCAAATCCCTTGCTGCATCAAACACATTGCCTGTTTCATGACTAATATGTGCGTCCTGATGGCATACACCATACCACAGCCCAGCCGTGCCATAACATGCTGTCTTTTTCTCTTAACACCCCCTCCTCCCCCCACCTTGGCCTGGCTCAGAAACTTGGCCAGAGTTCCTGCTGTTGGAACCACTTGGTTTCGAGTTTTTCTTTTTCTTTTTTTCTCCCTTTTATGCTCTATCAATCACTCTGTAATGAGAGTGGTGTAATGGAAAGATCACTGAACGTGAGACGTTCAATGTGGTAGCAGCCTTTAGCTGCCTGGGTGACATGAGCAAATCACTTTGCTTCTTTGGGGCTCCATTTTTTTTTTATCTGTAAATGAAAGGGTTGGACTGGCTGAAGACTCCTTCCATCTCTAAATCTGAGATCTTAAGCCCAGCTTGCTTTGTGATCTCCGGTTCTCACAATAATCATAATAATAGAATAATATATTTGAAGCTAAAGATGATGACTTGGGAGAAATATTTGCTTTTGTATATCCCACACAAAGTTTCAGTGAATAGAAAGTTGGCTTTTGAGCCCTGGATTCAAGTCTTGCCTAATACATACTAGCTGTGACCCTGGTTACACGGGGTCATTAATGTCTCAATGTGAGATAAAGCTTTAAAACTGGAAGTTGCAGAGTCCTGGTAGAGGGAGTTTCTCATCTGGGAGTTCCCTAGTCCAATGAAATCCTGGGGCTGCTCCTTATTCCTCTCCCTACATGTCCCACTTCCACTGCACCTGCACCTCTTGTCTGTTTACAGATTTGTCAAGTGATCTCAACTCTGTTGTAACTTCTGAAAAGTTCTGTAGATCTGCTTGGAGTAGAGCTCATGTGAGGTGGCAGATAAATCATCAATCTTGAGACCTGGAAGACCTGAGTTCAAGCCCTGCCTCTGAGACATCTTAGGTCTGTGACCCTGGGCAAGTCACAAACTCTCAGTTCCCCAAACAACATCCCTAGACTAGGAAGAGACAATGTTTACACTGCATGTACAGTATGAGTATCCCCATCCAGAAGTTCCCTCCATCAATACCTCTAAACAATCCTGGTGGTGGCTGTCAATTACAGAGAACTTGAAGGTTTTCAGAATTCTTTTCAAAATATGTTCTCGTTGGATGCCAACAACTCAATGATGTAGGTGCTGTTATTGTCCTGAAGCTACAGGTGAAGAAACTGAGGCCCAGAGAGTTCAAGTGATTTGCCCAGGGTCACAACATAGAAAGGACTGAGCCAGGACCAGTCATTGCGCCACACTGCCTTGCAAGGCCCAGATCAATTCCACATGCCATCACTCAAGGATCCTTGTGCACCCATAGAGAGTTCTGCAGCTAGTGGTCTCCACTAAAGCAAACTGTACCCTTTCACTGTGCCCTGATCAGTCCACTCACTCAAGGCCATTTGTACTGATTTACTGTTACAGCCAGCTTTGGCTGGGGGACCTCTGGTTAGCATATACACACACAAACACACACACACACAATATGTATGTGTGTATAAATATATATATATACACAATGAAAATAAAACATTAACAACATATAATAACATAAATACAAATATATTATAACTATATATTATATTATATATTTTTATATATCACATATTTGTGTGTATATAAAACATTCCTAAGATTTGGGGCAAATATTTTTGGCAAACAGTTCCATTTGGTATTAGGGAGTTTTAAATTTAAACCTTGAAATTATAGCAACAATTCCAACCTTGACTTAAGAGGGAGATCTGTGTTGAATACTGGCAAAGCTATTTACCTCTGTGTCCTTGGGCAAGTCATTTTGCTTCTATGGACCTCAGTTCTTCCATCTTTAAAGAGAAGAATATGGACTATGAGATCTTTATGAACTACATAGCCCTTCTAGTTGGTTTGGTGTTTTTATCCTGGTGTATCATGGGCTCATAGAATCACAGATTTCAAGCTTGAAGGAAGCTCAGGGGCCACTTAGTCCAATTGTCCCATTTTCCCAGTGAGGTAACTGAGGCCAAGACAGAGTGAGTAGTTTTTGTCCAAGGCCCTACAGGCATTGAGGGCATCGGCCTGGACATGATGCTGTCAGTTTTGTAAACTATTCTACATACATTCCCTTAAATGACCCTCACAATAACTTTCAGAAGCAGAGAGTACTTCACAGATGAAAAAGCTGATGCTCAAAGAAATAAAATGTCATACCCAAGGTCACACAGCTAGTACCAAGTAGAGCTGACATTCAATACAATCTTCTGGCCCAAACCCAGAGTTCTTTTCACCAGGGAAAATAGAAATCATCCAGGAAAACCTCCTCATTTCGCTGATGGAGAGAAAAGGAGGGAAGGAGGGAGGAAGAGAGAGAGAGAAAGAGAGAGAGAGAGGGAGAGAGAGAGAGGGAGGAGAGAGAGAGAAGGTACCTTGATGATAGATGTAGATATATAAATATATTACATATGTTCACATATTTACATATATGTGGGTGTATAGTATAAAGGATATGTATATTACTGTATATGTATATGTGTATACATACATATAAGTATATAAGTATCTCTACAGAGAAATGGGTGACTATTCAATATGAATAATTTGAGAATTTGCTTTGCTTGACTACAAGTTTTGTTTTTCTTGCTTTCTCAATAGGGTCAGGGAGGGGAAGTGGGAGGGAGAGAATATAAGAATGAAAATGAAATAAAATTCAGTTTTAAAAAGAAGCTGAAGCTGTGTTAACAACTCTGACTTGAGATTTTTTTATAAAAGAATCATGCATTTTAATGAAGAAATACACTAAGACTTTTCACAAATTCTCCCTCACTCCTTAAGAAGGAAGCTTAAGATGGGTGAAAAATAGCCTTTAGACTTTTCATTGGGATTCACTACCACTGTGTTCTAAAAGAGATTTGAATCATATAAATGTTCTGTCAAGTGGCCACAAAAGCAGACATTTCTGGCAAACTTATTAGAGAAAAAAGAGTAAATAATAGGACTCCATTTCCTCCATGTGTGTAAGAAATACTATTCTTAAAAACCCCAAAGTTCCTTGAAGATATTATCACCTTAAACTCCAAATATTGCTACAAATAGATAAGAGGCAACCTGACACTTGGAGGAAAGGTGAAAAATCCAGTTAATAAGAAAGATGGGGGCAGCTAGGTGGCTCAGTTGATAGAGTACTGGCCCTGGATTCAGGAGGACCTGAGTTCAAATCCAACCTCAGACACTTAACACTTACTAGCTGTGTGACCCTGGGCAAGTCACTTAACCCCAATTGCCTCACCCAAAAAAAAAAATTTTTTTTAAATAAATAAAGAAAGATGTCCCCAAACATTGTGATTGGGAGTATTAGGTAAACCTAGCCTAAATGAAACAGAATAGCTATAATTACTATAGCATCTTATTTTAAAAACAAACAAATGAACAAACAACAACAATGCCTCCAATGGAAGAAATAGAGGGTTTGTAGCCTTATTGAGATTTTTGGTCTATGTGGACCACAAAGTTATTCTCACTTTGGAAATTAGCCCAATGCAGGTCTCTCCTGAGTAGAATGTTGTCTTCCTCTGTTAGAGTCTATGACAAAATTTAATTAAAAACAAAATCAGTATTGGTATTGTAGGTTTAGTGGTATGTGGGATTCCAATGTTCATCTTTTTTTTTAGAGAGAAAAAAATTGATGCCCAACAAAGGTCATATAAATAGTATGTGGCAGAAGCAGATTGGGAACTTGTGTTCTCTGAATCCAAATTTATTACTATTTTCAAGATGTTTGTATACTCAACTAGTTCTGTCTTCAGACATCGATTTGCAACATGTCATGAGGTAGCTAGGTTGTACAGTAGGTAGCATGGTGGCCTTGGAATCTCCAAGTTCTGAATTCAAATGATGCTTCAGATACTTAATAACTGTTTGACCCCAGCCTATACACTTAGCCTCAATTTATTCATCTGTAAAATGAGTTGGTTTGGACTTAAAAGCCTTTAAGTTCCCTTCCAGTTCTAAATCTGTAATTAAGCGATCTTTTCATAACATTTAAAATGAGAAGGGTAATCTCATTTATACCTTCCTCCCCTCCCCCTCCCCCATTTTACAGATAGGAACTGAGAATTCGGTTCCTCAGAAATAATTTGCTCTTGGTCACACAGGTGGTAACATGAAGAGCAGAGATTCCAAGCCAACAACTCTGACTTCATATTCAGCGCTCCTCATGATAATAGGGATATTTCCCCACATTACTGGGAATACAAATTACATGAAAGTATGTGTTTCTATGTCTCTCTATCAAAATAGTCCATTTTGATCTAAGGGAATCAGTTTAGCCATTGCAGACAAACTCTAGCCCTGACTCTGTCTTAGGGTTTCCAGAGTACAAAATTTGGAGGATTCTGTAATCAGAAGTTCATATCTAAGCTATGACTAGGTCATAGGATCAGAGATTCAGAGTTAAAAGAGACTTGGGGTCATCTCATCCAACCTACTCTCTCAACGAAGCTGAGACCCAAGTGACTTAGCCAAGGGGACATAAAGAGTTTTAATGTGAACGTGCATCCTCTGAAACCAAAACTACCTCTCTTTCCCCTATGCCATGTGGCCATAAACTATATCTGTGTGCATGTATATGCATATATATATATATATATATACACATACAGAAATATATAATATATGTGTGTATGTATAGTGAACTGTATCACTATAAAGAGAGTGAGTTGAAAAAATCATTCATCTCAAGTCAGAGTGTAGGATGAGAAGTGAAGTCAAACTTGTTTTTTTCATTCATTCAACAAACATTTATTAAGTATCTCCAATGGACAAGGCACAGTATTAGACTCTGAGTAAAAGACACAATTCCTTCCATCAAAAAACTTTCAGCCTAATAGGGGAGATAAGACATATAGATAAATACTATACAAATTAGAAAATAAAATCCAGTAGTGATGTGCAAAGAAAATACTAGGAGAGATTGAAGAAGCAATCAATTACCATCAGCTGATGGAATCAGCTCCATGACTCCATGGAGAAAGTTATATCTGAATTAGACCTGGAAGGAAGGAAAGAATTATAGCTCATCAAGGTGAACAGGGGAGTCCATTGAAGACATGGCAGACCACACAAGGAGTTGCACAAATAATGAGAAGTCCAGTTGGGCTGGGATATAGACAGAATAAAGGAACACCGGGTGAGATGAACTGAGGAAAAAAGAATAAATTGGCCAATGTTGGAATTAGGAGGTTGTGCTTTAATTAGTAGTCAATGGGAAGTCAGTTGAGGTGTATGTGTAGAGAAGTGATGATCAGATAAGATCATTAGGAAGATCACCTGTGGAGTAGCCTAGTGGGTGAACATGAGAAGGAGGAAAGGCAGAGGGTAGGAAAATAAACAAGAGTTTCTTAAAATAGTCCAAGTAACAAGTGATGGGGACCTGAACTGGAGTAATTCAGATGAGAAGCAGGATGATGTAATGGGATGTCTTTCTGCAGAGCTGTCCAAAGTATATACCCTGAGAGAATAAATGGTTTCCCCATCTAATTGAATGTCATTTTCTCCAAGTCTTATTTTTCTCATCTGTAAAATGAAGAATGATGCTCTTTAAGATCCCATTGGACTCTAACATTCCAGGAATGTTTCACTTCTAAGCAGCTGTTTTGGTACAGTGTAGACTATATGAAGAAATCTATGTGGGAGGACAGCTGGATGAGAAAGGGTGGCTAGATGAGAGTCAGACCAGCTGATTAGCCATAAGAAAGGAATTTTAAATTGGTTAGTACCAGAGTGGTAGAATTCCTTTTGAGTTCAATTGTTAAGAAACAAAAGATCACCCAATCAACCTGAGAAACAAGTATGTGTTTTATTCTGGACCATTATTATAAAAGGACTATCTTGGGATAATGTCATTTGTCAACAAAAGTGACTTGGTTGTCTCATCTGTAAAATGGGGATGCAAATATCATCTCATGTTGTTTTGAGGATCAAATGTGAAAATATATGGAAAGCACTTTGCAAACATGTTGTCATATGAATATTTAAAGGATAAGATGGACATAAATCTTTCGTCATCATATAATCATAGAGATAATGGTCATATCTGGGATTCAAATCCTTTCAAGGATGGTAAAATCTGGCATCTAATTTTGGATCAGAAAAAAATGGATAAACCTGAAGACTATTATACAATATTTATCAACACAAATAAGAAAGAGATGGTATTTAATACATCTTGATACACATTTACTCAACACCAACTAACCACAGGTGCAAGTCAACTTTGCTTGGTGAATGGAACTGGAATCACTTTCCCTCTCAGGTACAATCTTTAACTGTTACCATGGGTGAGTCACCTAATCTTTCAATATGCCCAGGCAGTTCTCTAAGAAAAGGTCTCTAAGACAAGTTACTGAGGAAGTACTGATCTGCATTGATGGAGGGTATTTTCAGATGGGAGTTCCTTACTCCCATTAAAGCACAGGTCTGGATTGAAAAAAATTAAATTAAAAACAAAAATATGGAATGTACTTTCTGAGGAATTGGGAAGGCAAAAATAAAAAAGAAATTGTCCCTTCAAAATGAGCTTAATAGGGGCAGCTAGATGGCGCAGTGGATAGAGCAACGGTCCTGGATTCAGGAGTATGTGAGTTCAGATCCGACCTCAGACACTTAACACTTACTAGCTGTGTGATCCTGGGCAAGTCACTTAACCCTAATTGCCCCGCAAAAAATAAAATTAAATTTTAAAAAATGAGCTTAATATCTGACTAGAGGATTCTGGGAATTACAACATGTACTCAAACATGAATGATATAATGTACAATACAGAAAGGTCAAAGATGAGACAATTTATTCCTTGAAAATATGAGGAGAGGAGAGATATTTTCAACTGGGAGGAAGGAGTGAAAGTTTGAGGTTGCCCTTGAGCTTAGCTCAACCACTTAAGATTTAGCAGATAAGTTCTAGGAAATAGGCACTGAGAGAGTGAGTTGCCCAGCATCCCACAACTAACATCAGAGACAAAATGTGAGCCCCAGTACTCTCAACCCCAATACAGAACTTTACACACTAGTCCACATTGTTAATAAGAAAAAGACAGCATATCTCTGTAAAATTTTAAAGTTTGCAAAGTAATTTATAAAAAGTCCCTTATTTGAGCCTTTGTAACAACTCTCTGGATTGAGTAATTGAGTACTACAGGTATTATTAACTCCATTTTATATATGAGGAAACTGAGGCACAGAAAGGTGACTTGAGTTTCCCAAGGTCACATAGGAATATGTAGACTTAACTGGCTCATGAGAACAACTACAACCACTGCTGCTGCTCCTGCTGCTACAACTAATAAAATATTACTACTGCTACTACTACTATTACTAGCTAGGATTTGTAGAAAGCTTTAAGGTTAGTAAAATGTTTTACATACATTACCTTGTTATACTCAGGACTCATCAAAACTCATTCTTGGAAACAACCTCAGAAGTCAACATATGATAGAACTGGAGTTCTGTTGGCAAACCCCCTTTGCGCACTCTATTCCAACCAAGGTAGTCAGCTAGCTGGTCTAGAGTCCCCCAGTATACTGTTGCCTGACACCATTTTTGTTTGTTTGTTTTGCTTTGTTTTTTAGGTTAAACACATACAATCATGTTAAACAAATTTCCACATTAGTCATATTGTAAAAGAAGAATCAAAACAAAAGTATTCTATTACATTCATATATCATATTCAGCCATTCCCTAACTAATAGGTATTCCCTCAAACTTCAATTATTTGCCACCACAAAAAGCTGCTATAAATATTTTGTACATGTGGGTTCTTTTCCCCTTATATGATCTCTTTGGGATACAAACCTAGTAGTGGCATTTGCTGGATCAAAGGGCATACACAGTTTTATATCCCTTTCACTATAAAAGTTCCAAATTGCTCTCCTGAATGGTTGAATCAATTCTCAACTCTACCAACAATTAGTATTCCAATTTTTCCACATCTCCAACATTTATCATTTTACTCTTCTACATTAGCCAATCTTATAGGTATGACATGGTACCTCAGAGTTGCTCATTATTTGACAAAAACTGCTGGGAAAACTGGAATACAATGTGTCAGAAATTAAGGATAGACCAACATTTCACACTGTATACTAAAATAAGATCAAGTGTGACCCTGGGCAAGTCACTTAACCTTCATTGCCCCACAAAAAAAATAAAAATGAGGTAAAATGGATAAATGATTTACACATAAAGGATGATACCATAAGCAAACTAATAGAGTATGGAATCATTTATCTGTCAGATTTATGGGCAGAGATAGGATTAAGGACAAATAAGATATAGAAAGTAAAATGAGATATAAAGTAGATCATTTTGATTTTATAAAATTAAAAAGTTTTTGCACAAACAAAATTAATGTAACCAATATTACAAGGGAAGCAGAAAACTGTAAAATAATTTTTGAAACAAGTATCTCTGATAAAGGCTTCCTTTCTCAAATATTGAAAGAACAAAATCAAATTTATAAAAATACAAGTCACTCCCCAATCAATAAATAGTTAAAGGATATGAACAGGCAGTTTCAGACAAAGAAACCAAATCTATCTATAATCATATGAAAAAATTCTCTAGATCACTATTGATCAGAGAAATGAAAATTAAAACAACTCTGAGGTATCACATCACACCTATCAGAGAGGCAAATGTAACAAAAAAGGAAAATATTGGATGTTGGAGGGGATGTGGGAAAACTTGGATGATAATCTACTGTTGATAAAGTTGTTAAAAGATCCAACCATTCTGGAGAGCAATTTAGAACTATGCCCAAAGGGCTACAAAACTATGCATACCCTTTGATACAGCAATACCACTGCTATGTTTATATCCCAAAGACATCCCCAAAAAGAGAAAAAAAACCATTTGTACAGTAATATTTATTGCAGCTCTTTTTATGTTGGCTAATAATTAGAAATGAAAGGAATGACCATCAATTGGGGAATGACTAAACAAGCTGTGGTATTTGATGGTGATGGAATATTATTGTCGTATAAGAAATGACAAGCAGGATGATTTCAGAAGTGACTGAAAAGACTTGTATGCATTGATGTATAGTGAAGTGAGCAGAACCAAGAGAACATTGTGCAGAGATAGCAATATTGTTGGATGAAAAACTGTGAATGACTTAACTATACTCAGCAATACAATGATCCAAGATAATCCCAAAGGACTAATGATGAAACATACTATCCACCTCCAAAGAAAGAACTTAAATTGATTGAACACAGATGGAAGCAGGCTATTTTTCACTTTCATTTTTTCTTTTATTCAAATTTCCTCATAGAAAATGACTAATATGATAATGTTTTACATAATTACACATATATGGCCCATATCTGATTGCTTGTGACCTTGGGGAAGGAAAGAGGGATGAAATTTGGCACTCAAAACCATAAATTAAAATGTTTATTATTTTAAAATTTACATTTCTCTAATCAGTAGTGATTTAGAGAATTTTTTAAAATATGACTATAGATTTCTTCATTTGAAAACTACCTGCTCATATCCTTTGACTTGTGTTCTTAAAGAATTTGACTCAGTTCTCTATATATTTGAGAAATGAGGCCTTTATCTGAAACAATAGCTGTAAAATTATTTCCCAGCTTTCTGCTTTCCTTCTAATCTTGGATGCATTGGTTTTATTTGTGCAAAACCTTTTTAATTTGAAGTAACCAAAAGTATCCATTTAGCATTTCATAATATTTTCTATATCTTGTTTAGTGATAAATTATTCCCTTCTCCATAGATCTGACAGGTAAACTATATCTTGTTCTCCTAATTCCATTATGGTGTGACCCCTTATGTCTAAATCATGTATCTATTTTGACCTTATCTTGGTATACAGTGTGAGATGGTCTATGCCTAGTTTCTGCCATACCATTCTCCAGTTTTTCCAATCGTTTTTGTCAAATAGTGAGTTCTTATTCCAGAAGCTGGAGACTTTGGGTTAACTAAACAGTAGATTGCTATAGTCATTTACTGTGTCTTATGTACCTAGCCTATTCCATTGATCCACCATTATATTCCTTAACTAGTACCAAATAGTTTTGATAATTGCTGTTTTATAATATAGTTTTAGACCTGGTATGCCTAGGTTACATTCCTTTGCATTTTTTTCATTAATTTCCTTGATATCCTTGACTTTTTGATCTTCCAGATGAATTTTATTATTTTTCCTAGCTCTATAAAATAATTTTCGGTAGAGCACTTAATAAGTAAATTAATTTAGATAACTTGTCATATTTAATTATATTAGCTAGGCCTACCCATGAGCAATTGATATTTTCCAGTTATTTAGATCTGACTTTATTTGTGTGAGAAGTGTTTTATAGTTGTGTTCATATAGCTCCTGGGTTTGTCTTGGTAGGTAGACTCCCAAATATTTTATATTGTCTACAGTTTTTTTTAAGTGGAATTTCTCTTTCTATCTCTTGCTGCTGGGCTTTGTTGGTAACATATCGAAATGCTGATGATTTATGTGGGTTTATTTTTATATCCTGCAACTTTGCTAAAGTTCATTATTTCAAGTAATTTTTAGTTGATTCTCTAGGATTCTTTAAGTATACCATCATATCATCTGCAAAGAATAGTAGTTTTGTTTCCTCATTGGCTATTTTGATTTCTTTTTCATATCTTATTGCTAAAGCTAACATTTCTAGTACAATATTGAATACTAGTGGTAATAGTAGGCATCCTTGTTTCCCCCCTGCTCTTATTGGAAAAGCTGTCTGACATCATTTGTACAGACCATTCCTTCCTTCCTTCCCTTCCTTCCCTCCTTTGATGAATTCACTCATTAAAATCCTTTTTTTCTCAGAGGCTCAGATCATATGCCATCTCCTTTAAGAAGGCTTCACTGATTTCCAGTAGATGAAGGTGTTTAACTCTTCCTCAGATTTTTAGAGTGCGTTGTCTCTTCTTTACCCCCATATTCTAACTTGTACTATTTGAGAGGAGGGGAATAAGAGAGAGAAAAGGGGGGATAGATGGAGAGAGGCAGAGAGAGAGAGAGAAAGATGATGGGTAGATAGATGATAGAGGAAACAGGAAGGAAGGAAGGAAAGAAAGAAAGAAAGAGAAAGAAAGAAAGAAAGAAGGAAAAAATGTAGGAGGCAAAAAAGAGGTTAACAGAAAAACTTAACACTCAAGCTCTAATTTAGATATGAGCTCTAAAAGGGATTCAGACCCCAGTTAATAGATAACTTAAGCTTGAGTCTTCATTAATACAAGTCAAGGTCTAGGTTTTTGTTACCCACATTAATCAGCACTCATAACAAGAATAAAAAGAGGCAGGTCACAGAGACCTTAACTATAACAATGGTACACAGACAGGGTATAGAAATTCAAACTGATAAATGAAAATATTTTGAAACTAGACATGAGAATCAAAAGGGGACATGTGCCGAAAAGGCCAAATTTGTCCCCAGAGTCACCTTATGATGTGTAAACCCCCAAAACACACCTCCATGGAGAAAGGTACCCTCCTCGTGGGTTGGCTTAGGACCCCAGGAAGTCCAAATAAGGACAGGCCCTCCCCTGTACCTCCCTAAGGTAGAGATTATTATAATGAGACTGATAACCAATTTATCCACGCTATAAATATAACTATCTTTTCTTTCTCTATTCGAGAGATACCTTTCTATATTTCTTCTGGTTCTCTCCCTGTGGTCAACAGCCTTTCAGTAAAACTTGGGAAACTGAGGGGCAGCTAGGTGGTGCAGTGGTAGAGCACTGGCCCTGGAGTCAGGAGGACTTGAGTTTAAATCCAGTCTCAGACACTTGACACTTGCTAGCTGTGTGATCCTGGGCAAGTCACTTAACCCCAAAAGCCTCACCAAAAAACAAACAAATAAACAAACAAAAACAAAACAAAAAAACCTTGGGAAACTGAATCACTGAGTCTTGTAATTCTTTGGGGATGACTCACTATCAATTTGACCCTAAATTCATCCACATCAGAAGGAAGTTAGTTTATTAAGTGCATACTCTGTTCCAGGCACTATGTATTTGCATATTAGAGAGGCAAAAGTTTTATCCTCTCCTTTTAGACATTATTAGGCCAGTGACTCTCAAGCTAATCTTTGGTGCTGACTGCTGGTCAAATGAGCTCAAGTGTTGTCAATGTGTATACGAACAACAACAACCAGAAACCTCTGGTTGTGTATGCCTTTAGAGCCCATGTATCATAGGAAGTGATCTTAGCATAGGGTCTACTAGAAAGGATTCGAGCCTAAGCTCAACTCTGTCTCTCTTGGTACATGAATACGTTTTATGTCTGTTTCCTCCCCACAGAATTAGAATTAAAATTCTTACAAGCCAAAGAGAGTTTAAGTGACTTGCACAACCAGGGTCACAAAGCTAGCCAAGGATAAGAACCCTTCTTGGATCCATGGTCCCATCCCCTTCTATCTTTTCCAGCAATTTTCCCTGTTAATCTCCCTAATTTTTACCTACTTTAAATTTTATGACCAAGTATTTTTTCCCCTTAGCTTTATTTGGCTTTAAGGTCTCCTAACAAAAGTCTGTGACTTTATAGTTATTGAAATGGAAATAACACTATGGTTTCTTAGGTCCCTTTTCGATCTAGGGCTATGATTCTATCATCACTTGCAAAATTTTCTACCTCCCTCAAGGGGAGGGAGACCAAGGCAGTCTAGCACTTTCTAGGTAATTTATAGTCCGGGGTTGTTGTGAGCTTGGCAAAACTTAAAGTCTTAAAGGTGAGTTATTATTATTCAGCAGACCTTCTAGAAGTGAGAATAAATAGCCAGCCCCCAATACAAGCCTCCCCAGTGCTCACCAGGCCCCCATCTTAGCAGGGAAACTGCAGCCCTGGGATTTCTCTTGGGCTCTCCATCGTCTGCTCATCTTCCAGGCTAGAAAAGAAAGCCAACAGGCAATAATTAGAGAGCCATATGATTTGCACATTAAGGAGCAATGAAGTACAATCCACAAAGGGGGGAATGCAATTGTGCCCAGCTACCAAGTGTCTGTATTTATTAAGGCTAAAGAAACAGCCCATTATAAAATGTAAATCTTTCCCAAACTGGGAGATCAATTGTATTTGGCATAAGCTCCACAGGGAAGATGCAAATTAGGAACAGAAAAGTCCAGAAAAATCATAGGAAGAAAATCCAGCCAAAGATACATATGTGTTTTTTTTTAATCCATCTTGAGCAAGAAAGCTGATAGTCATACATAGGCAAATGGGGGCAAATGATTGATGCAGCAAAAGTTTATGGAACACCTTCAATATGCAGAACCCTAACCCAGGCACAGAGAGAAAATAGATTTAGACATGACACAGTCCCTGTTCTCCCAGAGTTTTCAGTCTGGGAGAAAGAAAAGAGAAAAGATGGGTGACTTTAATATAGGACAAATGCATTCAAGAAATGCACCAACCCAGGATTCAGGAGAACCTGAGTTCAAATCCAGCCTCAGACACTTGACACTTACTAGCTGTGTGACCCTGGGCAAGTCACTTAACCCTCATTGCCCACAAAAAAAAAGAAAGAAAGAAAGAAAGAAAGAAAGAAAGAAAGAAAGAAAGAAAGAAAGAAAGAAAGAAAGATGGATAGACATAAAAAAAGAAAAAGAGATGCAGAATAAAGTACTATATGGAGACATTGAATCATAAAACCTTAGATGACCTTCAAGGTCATAAGGTTAAACTATCTCACTTTACAATGGAAGAAACTGAGGTCCATGGAAGGTAAAGGACTTAGCCAAAGTCACACAAATAGTAAATTGCCAAGATATGAATTCAGAGACTGATTCTAAATCTAGTATTCTCTTCACTGGGGTGAATGTCATTCCGGGAAATTTTCCTGAAGGAATTAGCTTTCAGATTGGTCCTTAAGGAGTATATAGGAATTCAACAGATACTATAGGCAATGAAGAGTTAGCCTGTTAGAAAATCTAGTATTGATAGAATGCTTTGAAGTCTGCAAAGCACCTTACACATAGTATCTCATTTTATCTTCATAAGAACTCAAAATGATAAGGAGAGAGAAGGGAAGGAGAGAGAAAGAAAGAGAGATAGACACAAACAGAGATAGAGACAGGCAGAAAAAGACAGAGAGATGGGGGAGAGAAAGAGACAAGAGGGGAGAGAGAGCCAGAGATGGAGGAGAAAAAGAGAGAGACAGAAAAAGATACACAGAGAGAAACAGAGAGACAGAGACAGAGGGACAGAGAGACAGACAGACAGAGAGACAGAGAGAGACAGAAAGAGAGAGAAGGAGGGAGAAACAGAGACAGAGACAAAGACAGACAGAGACAGAGATTCATAGCTTTCTATGTCCTAGTTATGGTGTTCAGCACTGGGAGAAGATATACTAGCAAGTAACGAGACAGATTTCAATGGGGAGAGGGAAGATAAGAATTAAATGGGTGGGGAAGGAGTACTGAAGAGCAAGGCAGGCAGGTAGTGAGACTTCCTGAGGGTTTAAATCAAGTATTGTTTAGTAATTTCATAGAAACAGTGTGTCATGATGGATAGACAGCTGGTCTCAGAACCAGAAAGCTGGGTCCAAGTCCTGTTTCAGACAAATACTGGCTCTGTGAACCTGAGCACATCATTTAATATTCTAGACTTTAGATTGCCAAGCAGAGGCTGCTCTACCCTGGCAGAGGGAGTTGCCTCATCTGGGAATTCCCTATAGCAATGAAATCACTGGAGCAGATGCCTTCTGTTTCTCATCTGACATTATTCTAGAAGAATTTGGAGAATAATTATGATAGAAAGTTAAGGAGGAAGGGTGGGGAATCATGGATAATGATTGCACCTGTGGTTTGGTGGAAAGAGGGCTGGATTTGGAGTAAGAGAAGGTTTGTTATGGCTTTGGCACTAATGCTCAGGAGACCTTGAGCAATCCCTTTGCCTCCCAGCTCCCTCCTCAGAGTTTCCTCCTCTGTCACATGAAGGGGTCAAGTTACATGACCTCTCAGGTCCCAAACAGCCGGAATGTTTTACATCTCTAAGCTGCTACTCAAGAATCTCTTCGAAAATCAGATTATTCATGTCATTAAGCAGCTGCACTTTGCCAGGAGAGCTACATTCATTCAATACTTGGTCAGTGAGGCTCATCAAAGGAGATTATTTTTTATGCTTATACTTAAACATAAACACATATACACGCATATACACATACATATGTGTATATACATATATACATATACATATGAGCCATCCTCCCTCACTTGACATATGATGAAACAGAGACTGAGAGAGGGAAGTAGACTTACCAAAGGCCATACAGGTGGTAAGGTAAGGAGCTGATATTTGAATCACAATTATTTGACTCCAAATACGATATTTTTTCAGTAACCATCCAAATCTGATTCCTGCCGCTGAGAAACTTACAATAAATAGGTACTGTTTATAGAGTTTTGAGGTTTGCAAAGCACTCTCCATATATTATTTCATTTTATCCACACAACAACCCTATGAGAGGTAGGTGCTATTGTTTTTTTTTTGGGGGGGAGGTGAGACAATTGGGGTTAAGTGACTTGCCCAGGGTCACACAGCTAGTAAGTATCAAGTGTCTGAGGCCGAATTTGAATTCAGGTCCTCCTGACTTCAGGGCCGGTGCTTTATCTACTGTGCCAACTAGCTGCCCCATAGGTGCTATTTTTACCCTGATTTTACAGATATGGAAACTAGGTACCAAGAGCTTATTTGATTTGTCCAGGATCACACAACTAGTAAATGACTAACTCGGGATTTAAATATCTTGTATATAGCATACATTGTTTATATTTGTTTGCATGTTGTCTCTCCCATTAGATTGTAAGCACCTTGAGGTCAGGGAGTGTCTTTTGCCTCATTTTGTATTCCTAGGGCTTAGTGCAATGCTTGGCAAATAATAGGCACTTAAAAAATGTTTATTGATAATGCCCCTGATGAACTCATGTCTCCCTGCAGTCAAGTTAGCACTCTAACCATTAGGCTACCTAGCTACTCCAATCAAATGAGAATGTAAGACATACACAGAAAGCTTAATATCTCTGCTCCATCTGTCCATGGACCCAGTGGGATGAGAGCATGCTGCCAACACTCACTTTCACTGCTAACAATAAAACCAGCTTCCTCCCATTTTGCTGGTGCCCTCAGAGAGTTAGTTCCATTCCTTATTTGGAATATATTTACAGGTAATGCACGTAATTTGCTAGCCAATTCCCTCGGCTCCCTTAGTTTCATATCATGGAGATTTGGTAGCTCATCCAGAACTCAGCTAAGAACATAGCAAGCATGGCAAGATGATGGAGGGGACTCCCATCCTTCCTGGTGAAGGTTATAAAAGACTCCTTATTAAACAGTGGTTACCACAGTCTGGGCAGAATACAGACTGCTGTGAAGGGACTGCAAATTATTTTCAAGTGTGAAGGGAGGCAGGGAGGTGTAGAGTGAGAAGCAGTGTCTACATTTGACACATCTCTCTTGACACATCTGGTTCATATGGTCATACTAGTCAGTCAAGTTGGGGATATGGGACATAAATAGGAAAAGCTAAGTCATAAGAGCTGATTTAACAGCTGAAGAGAACAATAAAAGAGATTCAAAAGGTTCACAGCAGCTCTAGCTAACTGGATCATACAGACAATAACCATTAAAAGAGTAGGGAACAAGGAGTGCAACCTTCTGATGGGAGAAGATAGCCAGATTTTATCAAGCATATAGGATCTATGAAGAGTGGAAAAGAAGGGAGGAAGGGCCTTCCATGCCAGGATTGGCAACTGTCCATGAAGCTGAGAAAACCTAAGTCATGTTCAGCTACACTAAGTTCAATCCAACTCAAATCAGTATTTATCCACCCTCTCCTAGCTGCTCTGGGAGCCAGAAAGACCTCAGTCTTTCAGAACAAATGATCATTGATTAAGTATTGATATACCAAGCACTATGCTAAACCCTGAGGATACAAATGCAAATTCATCCAATTCTTACCCTCAAGTCACTTACATTTTAAAATGAGAGCCAATACTAGTGGGAGTAAGGGATGGGGAAAGATGTTTTGGATGGACAAATGGATGATGGGTAGAACCATAGGAGAATAAATTAACAAGTCCCTTCTAGAAGCAATGGAAGTATTGTTTTGATTATGGTTCCATACCCAGCAAGGGAGGGAGAAAGGTAAAGGAGGGAAGAGAAACACATCTGGAGCTTACCTAGGTGCCCCTAGGCCTCAGGAAGCACTCACTTCACTCATCATTAGGTAGGAGTGTAACTGTCCCAGCTGAGCCCCAAAATAGAAGTATCCCAGGCCAACTGTGGAACCAGGAGCAAAATATTTCATCTCTCAAGGACCTGGACAACTCTCTGAGGCTATAAATTATAGATATTGGTTCAGAGTACATTTCAGGAGGATGAGCATTTTTTTCAAAGTGAAGTTATTGAATAATCAGTCATAAAATACATTCTTTTCATTCATCAAACTAAAAAAAACCCATAAAACTTGAAATTAATTTTTAGACAGTGAGACAATAAATATTTATTATCTGTTTACTATGTGCCAGGCTCTGGGCTAAGTGATGGGGATATGAGAAAGGCAAAAATATTCCTTGCCTCAAGGAGCTGCCAGACTCATAGGAGAGAAAAGAGGCTGTCAACTATGTATAGATTAGATACATATGGGGAAAATTGGAAATAATCAGCAGAAGTAAGGCACTAGCATTGTAGAAATTATTTTAAAGAAAACAAATTCACGTAAAACAAAAAACAGAACGTGACACAAAAATACCAATTGGTGGAGGTCACTTGCATGTCCTGTATGGTTACATAGCACTTGCTAATCAGCATAAAGTGGAAGAAGTTTCCACACCAGATGTTCCCTATACTGATGAAATCCCAGGCCTGGACAAAATATATTCAAGGAAAAATATCAGGCAATGGGATTACAGTGGGAGGAAACGGAGGAATAAGCATTTATATGGTGTCTACTATGTCCCAGGCATTATGCTAAGGACTTTACAAACATGATCTCATTTGATCCTTACAACAATCCTGGAAGGTAGGTGCTCTTATTATTCCCATTTTACATTTGGGGAAACTGAGGCAGACAGCAGTTAAATGACAGGGTTGCGCATCTTGTGTCTGTGTAAGATTTGAACTCAGGTCTTCCCAATGCCAGACAAAACAATCTATCCACTGCACCACCTAGCTACCTAGAAAAGAAACGGCCCCTTCCCTTAAAGGAGTTTGTATTATACTGGGGGAGGAGCTTATAAGAAATGCAGAGATAAGGTAAATAAAAGATAATTAGAGGAAGAGAAAGAGGAGAGGAAGATGAGGAGGAATAAAGGAGGAGGAGGAAGAGAATCAGGAAAGGCTTCTTGTAGGAGAGAGAACATTTCACACACAAGCAGGACAGCCTCCAGGAACAGCTGGGATTGTTCTGCTTCATTGAAATGGAAATTTCGAGGAAGGGAATAACAAGAAATCAGACTGAAAATGTAGGTGAGAGACTATGGAGGGCTCTAAATCCCAGGCTGGGGAGTTTATCCTTCTTAATTCCTTAGTCCCAGCTCCCTTAATTGTGTGCCTTGTTACAGAGCATACCTGAGGAGCTGTTAGGGGAAAAAGGAAGAATCCTCCGATGAGAAACAGAACTACCTTCTAATATCTGTGGTGCTTATATTATGAGAGAAAAGTGGTAGGAACCTGGAGGCTACAACACATCACCCCCCAAAATTGGAGAAGTTATTTAAATAATGACATGGCAGTATTGAGAAAGGGGGATGTCAAAGAGAGGGATGGTTGATGGGCTCCACTGGGTGATGGACCAAATCAAAGGGAAGGAAGATCTCAAGAACATTGAAGAGACTATCTGTGGGAGATTTGTGGGAAGACATGGAAGAAACATTCCTAGGATGGCAGAATTGGATGGATTGGAATCTCTGTTGGAGGGAAGATGTGAGATTATATAAAGTATCCTGTTAGAGAGAAAGCATAGCTGATATTTATTAAAATCTTTCAGGTTTATGAAGCACTTTACTAAATAGGACAGGAAATTAGTTAATACAGAAGCTTTAAAATTTGCAAAGCATGTTACATGCATTTTTTCATTTGATCTCACAACAATTTTGTGAGGTAGGTTCTCCCCACCCCCCTCACCTTGCCCCCATGTTAAAGATGAAGGAATTGAAGATTCCAGCAGAATGATCTGCCCTGAGCCACAACTAAGTGTTTTCTCTGATGGGATTTGGATTTGACTTTCTCATCTCCAAGTCCAAAGATTCCACCACTATCCCACAGCTGCAGAACATGAATTAGTGTTTTGAAGTTATAGGGAAATAGACTTTGGCTATTGTGAGAAAATAATTATTAATCATGAATTTCTGGGGAACCCCCACTTCAGAAAGTTCAATTCTTGAGGAAGTTTTAATCCTTTTCAGGGTGAGCCCAGGGGAACAAAAGGAATGGAGACCAACTCTTTAGTCTAGCTCAGTGAACTGATGGGATTATACCACACCTTTCTGGATTTCTCTTTGTCCCTCTGCTGGGTCTCTCCCATTTGGACTATGATATCATCTATAGAGCCCATTTTAACTTGGACCACCCTCAGGTTATGTCAACCAATGAAATTGAACCATGCTAGCCAGTTAGTTTTTTGTATGTTTGTTTTTTGGTTGGGGCAATCAAGGTTAAGTGACTTGTCCAGGGTCACACAGCTAGTAAGTGTCAAGTGTCTGAGGCTGGATTTGAACTCAGGTCTTCCTGAATCCAGGGCCGGTGCTTTATCCACTGCACCACCTAGCTGTCCCCCCAGCCAATTAGTTTTGATCAATGTATAGTGACCAGCCTCTATCAAAAGAAGATAAAGCTATAAGGTGGGAGCCATCTTGGCATCACACTCTTGGTTCAGAATGTTGTTGGTTGGTGAATGCTCTCCTCTTAGGATGGTGTGGATATGGTAGGGCTTCTGAACTCTTCTTGAGGCCATGTGCTCTCTCTCTCTCTCTGAGAGACAACATGGTGCTGGGCCTTTCTCCTGCTTGTGCTGAACTGTCACACTGTCAATTCTTTACTGATGTTCAATATTTATTAATTAATAATAAATGATTACTGCCAAAACAGGGGCAATAATAATTATTAAATAAATAGCCATTAATATATAAGTAGTAAAAATAATTTTATAAAGCATAGTCTTAGCCCCAATGATTTAAAAAAGACACTCTAAGGAAGAATTTTCTGAATGGATGGGTAGATAAATAATGGACGACTGGATGATGGCTGGATGGGTAGATGGATAGACAAGAGAAAAAGTGGGTATTAAGTACTTACCAAGTGCCAGACACTGTGCTAAACACAAGGAATACAAATACAAAGGTTGAATAGTCCTGGCCCTTTAAAAAGCATACTTTCTAATGGAGGAAGCAGATATGTGGGGCAGTGGCTGAGGGAAGGGTGTTTTGTTCAGGAAAGTCACTGGGGGGGGGGGGTAAACAGAATCATAGGGCATTTCACCATCACACCCTTTCTGGAAGCAAAGGTAATGTCAATTTGATGACTGTTCCCAGAACCCAGGACGCAAAGAAGGGCAGCATGACAGGAAAACGGTCAGGAAGAAACATGGTTCAAGGTCTGGGGAATGCTATATATCATTGGTTATGTGGTCAATCATCTATCAGAACAGCACAGTTCCTGTAAGGAAGGAACCAAACTACTGCAGTTCTGATCTCTGGAGGTCCCTTTCTAACAGTTAGAGCTACCCAACAATAGAATGATCCTTATTGTGCGCTGGTGAACTACTCAAAGTAGAGGAAAGCAAGTAGACTAGATGAGAGACTAAGCTGGGATGCTGAAGATGGTGCCCTGATTTTACAGATATGGAAACTGAGGTAACAAGAGTTTATGTGATTTATCCAGGATCACACAACTGGTAACTGACTAACTCAGGATTTTAAAATCCTGTATATAGTATGCATTGCTTATATTTGTTTGCATGTTGTCTCTCCCATCAGATTATAAGCAAATTGAGGGCAGGGAGTGTCTTTTGCCTCTTTTTGTATCCCTAGGGCTTAGTCCAATGCTTAGCAAATAATAGGCACTTAATTAATTTTTATTGATAATGACTATAATGAACTTAGGTCTCCCTGAAGTAGCAAAGTGACTTGGTGAGCATCAAGTTCCAACTTTTAACTCTCAAATTCTGTGATTCCTCAATAGCCCTGCATAATTTCTGGCCAAATTTTCCCTTTTTTAGTACTCCTTTGCCTTCATCTTGTAGTTATTCCTTCTTCCTCAATAGTATAGGTTCATAGACTAACCCTGAAAGGGACTTTAGGGAACATCTTGTCTAAAACAATCATTCTGTAGAAGAGGAAACTAAGACCCAGGGAGGATCTAATAATATTTAGCTTTCATTTAGGAAAATTATATCATTGATTTCTTATATGTTGTTGACATTATTATAATCAATCTTGAAGGCAATGTGATATAGTAGAAAGTGTTGAACTTGGATTTAAAGGACTGTGGTTTACCAGCTCTGCCATTTATTATCTCTCTGACCTTGGGCAAGTAACTTAACCCTTCTAGGTCTGTTTCTTTATTTGTAAGATTCTTACTAGCTATGTGACCCTGAGCAAGTCATTTACTCCTATTGGCCTTAGTTTCCTCACCTGTAAACTGAGGTAGGGAAGGACATGACAAACCACTACAGTATCTTTGCCAAGAAAACCTCAAAGGGGGTCATGAAAAGTTAGACACAATTGAAAAGTGATAACAAAAATGAAGAAGTTGGTTAGATGATCACAGAAGTCCCTTCTAACTCTATGGTCCTATATTGTACTTATTCTGTGTTTTTTTTTTAAAGCAACTGTTTATATCCTCACTCCTCCCTTAATTAGGTTTATGATACCATCACACTCCCTGCTCATTTTTTTTTGCAGGGCAATGGGGGTTAAGTGACTTGCCCAGGGTCACACAGCTAGTAAGTGTCAAGTGTCGGAGGTTGGATTTGAACTCAGGTACTCCTGAATCCAGGGCCAGTGTTTTATCCACTGCTATCTAGCTGCCCCTCCCTGCCCATTTTTTAAAGTCAGGGCACTGTTTTGCTCCTTAAAGTTCTTCATTGCTTCCATTGATCTACAAGGTCATCACTGGAGATATTCCTCCACAAAAAGAGATCACAACCTCCTGATCCCTCTGTACATGGTCTTCATGAGTGTCTGTGGTCAAGAAATGCATCAGTAGTATCCAACCTTCTGATGATAACACTCTCCAAATTTAATGAGACTGCTGAGTCTATCATTGTCTCATTCTTGTGTCTTTTCCAGTAGCACTTACCAAAAAATTCCATCTACTGGAATAGACTTTGAGAATCCAGCATCACATCCATGAGGAATTTGAGGAGATCCAATCTTCCATATTCCTATCGTGCTTTCTATCAACTACGCTGTTCCTAAGATACCAAAGGACAACAGTAACTTACTAAATGCCTTCTGTTCAGGCTAAAGGATTTTAAAGAGCCCGTTTCTTAAATGCAGGACAGAGAGGGGAGTCAGCTTTGATCAGACACTGCTTTGTAAAGATGATGTATAACTTACGATGCAAAAAAATGCAATTCACTTCCAACTCAGGAACTTTCTTCCTGGGAAAAAAGCAAAATCAAAAAGTTGTGTCAATTTACTACAATGGCCTAGACCTTTGGTAATTGATGGAACAGATGATTATCTCTGTTCTGGGTCAAACTTACAGATGTTTACAATGAAAGCTTTTTTTCTTCCCTCATTCTCTCTTGTCCTGAAGTCAATTATTCTAGAAGTTCTGTTGGTGGTGCTCAATTTGTGAATTTTCTGAAAATGTAGGATGATGGATGAAAGTGTCACATGTCAAAAGAATAATTCAACAAATTCTGTTTTAGAAACTTGGCTCAGCCAACTCTTCATTTCTAAGGATCTTCTGCCCTCCCCCCACTTTTCAAATTCCTTTTGTATGTTGTCTTCCCTCATTAGATGCTAAGCTTCTTGGGGTTTTTCTTTTTATTGTTTGAATTCTACATACTTAGCACAGCTCCTGGTACTTAATAAATATTTATTGTGTTGTGTTATATTGTATTGTATGTTATATTATGACTAGGAGTTAAAAGAGGTCTACGATTTCTTTGGGGGGAGGAGAGGGGGTTAAGTAACTTGCCCTGGGTCACACAGCTAGTAAGTGTCAAGTATCTGAGGCTGGATTTGAATTCAGGTCTCCTGAATCCAAAGCTGGTGCTTTATCCACTGCACCACCTAGCTTCCCTAGGATGTCCATGATCAATGGAAAACAAGGATATGTTGAAAACCCATCAACAATTTCTAATTTCTGGGTAAATCTCTGTGATCAAGACCTAAAAGACATTCAAAATGAAGGATGAAACTTATTCTTCATCCTTACCATTGCCTCCATACATTTTACTCCTCATAACTTTCCCAGTCCTTCACTCCTACTTTGACTGTCCTCTCTTCCCTTCCTAATCTCAACACCTTGGTGAATCAATTCAACTCTATGCTCTCCTACACTCTCAAATATCTTGCTCCCTTGTCCTATCACTGCTCATGCTTTTTCAAACTCCAACCCGGAATGATTCTACCATCCATCCACCTCATGTGGCACTGAATGAAGCTGGAAGAAGGAAAACATTATTTTATGTTAATCTCACCCGAACCCTAAAGATAATTCTTTCACTCCATCCCCAATCGATTCTCTATCCCATTCACCACAATGACTATTCTAAAACTTTTCTTGGAAAGTCTTTCACAGTACTCCATACCACTTATCAGCTGAAGTCTGGACTTCCTACTTGATTTTTTAAAAAAACAAACAAACAAACAATGAAATCCTTCACTTTATGTTCCTCCCCTCCTCTTCTCTTCCCATAACAATTCCTCCTACATAGAGATGATAATTAAACCCATGCTGATGAGGTCACAGCTGTAGTTAATAGATATGGCATGGATGATGAACCAGCAGAGATTTGAAAGAAATGGTTGGATAAATTGGAAGTATGAGGAAATAGAATTCTAAGAACCCAGAGAACAAAATTCATTCTCTGCCCCCTACCCCTTCTCATCACACATCTTCTCTTTTATTCTAATCTCTGAGGAATATATGGCCCTTCTTCTTGACAACTATAACCTCTTTATAAATGTTCTTGATCTCATTGCCTCCCATATTTTCCAAGAGTTTGTTCCCACTATCATCTCCTTTCTCTAATTATTAGTCTTTTCCTATCTACTGGTTCCTTTTCAGCTGCCTACAAACATGCTCATCTTTCCCATCCTTAAAACAAAAAAAGTAAAAAATTAAAACATCAAATCCTAACATTTCTGATAGTCCTCATCCTATATCTCTCTTACCCTTCTTAGCTCAATTTGGAAAAATTAAAAAAAAAAAAAAGATTTACACTCAATGCCACCACTTCTCTTCTTACTTTCTTTAAAGTCTTGTATTTGGTTTCCCAACCTCAGGCCTCTTCCCTTTCCAGGCAATCTTGCACACAGCAACCTAATGCAGGGCTGAACATGTGTCATGTCTCTATTCAATAAATCTCTAGAACCAAAAATTCTCCTGTTTGATATTTAAAGCCATTTGAAACCTGACCCCAATATCCATAGCCAGTCTTCTCTTGTTCACTCTCTATCTCTCTAAGAGTCCAGCCATGATGACCCACTTGCTGCACTTCTACAAAACATTCCAACTTGCATCTCCTTACTTTTGCACTCTCTCATTCTAGCAATGTTCTCCCTACACACCTCTCAGCTCATGTGCTACCTTCTCGAGAAGGCCTTTTCTCATATCCCAACTGCTAGAGCCTTCCCTCCCTTAAAACTACCTTGCATTTCTTCTGTAAATACTTGCTGCTTGAGGGCAGGAACTCTTACAATCTTGTTCTTGTATTTCTAGTATTTAGCAGAGTACCTGGATAATAATGAGTGATTAATAAGTGCTTATTAAATGATTGATCAATGAGGGAAAAGATGGTTCTAGTTGATGTGGAGACTTCCTTCGCCAGCCAATATCCTGGCCCTCCTCTAACAGTAGACAGTTCCCAAGAATCACCTTGGGCAAAAAAAAAAAAAAAAATGCATCAAACTATAAGCAGGCAGCCTGGTGATGTTGGGTATCCTCACATAGCATTATGTTCCTTTAAATCATGGAAATAAGATTCATGATCCAAATTTAATTGTCTTTATCATTGTTGCCTTAAAACAATTATCTGTAGCTGGTATTTTGTTTTTAATGGAAGAGATGCTATGGACTTCAGTCCACCAGATGGCGCCACAGACTACAATCCAGTGACTACTCAGAGGCTGACATCCATACAGAGAAAATTGTTTATATATACATATAAACATGTATATATGAACAATATACATGGAGGCATGTTTATACTCAGACTTTATCATCCACAAGTCAGCATAACTGAGTATTGCTTGTATTTTCTTTTTATCCTGGTCCTGCTACTTATTAACTATGTGACTTTGGGCAAGTTGTTTAATCATAATATGCCCCAGTGTCTGTAAAAGGAGAGGGTTGGACTAGATAAATTCTAGGTTCCCTTTCATATCTAAGATCTCATGATTTTGTGATCTCACTACCCTCTTCCACACACCTGGCCCCAACACACACATATACACATACATACACACACTTCCTCTGCTATGTGCTGACAGAGGAAAAATAACATGAAATCTATTTTCCCTGGGCACAGCTGAACTGCTGGAAAAAGATCAGATGGATTTCCAGATCACATGGGTAGAATAGATACCTACCACTCTCTCTCTCTCTCTCTCTCTCTCTCTCTCTCTCTCTCTCTCTCTATATATATATATATATATATATATATATATATATATATATATAATATATATGTGTGTATAATATTTCACTTTAGATCACTATTCAAATAATTAAAACCATGTTAGCATAAATTATTCATTTCAAAAACACCCCTAATTGCTATCCTGTAGGTAACTCCTTTCCTTCTCTGCCACACTCATACCACCCATTTATTCCAAATATCTTCTCAAAATCTTAGACAGCCTTAATACTATCACTACCTTTCTTGAGCCACAGAAAAGAGAATTCCAAGTAAAGACAGACCCTCAAAGATTTCACATCCTCCCCACCCCTCTAGTTCTTAGGCCTCACTGAAGATAATCACCAACAGGATGGCCTTTTTTTTTTTTCAGGGCAATGAGGGTTAAGTGACTTGCCCAGGGTCACACAGCTAGTGTGTGTCAAGTGTCTAAGGCTGGATTTGACCTCAGGTCTTCCTGAATCTAGGGCCGGTGCCTTTTTTATTTTTTTCTGCAGGATGACCTTTTTTCACCATGGGTTTGCTGGTTGCAGAAGTAACCAGAGGAATGATGACTCTAAGCCTGATCAGAATCTTATAATTAGCATAAAGCAACTTGGGTTTGGCCTGAAAGCACTGAAATTTAGAGAGTATTGATAGCCTTTGAATTCCTTCAGTAGCAGACCATCGTTATTGTTATTGTTGCTGTCGTTTAGTCATTTTCAGTCCTGTTTGATGAACTGTGACCCCATTTGGGTTTTCTTGGCAAAGATATTGGAGTAGTTTACCATTTCCTTCTCCAGCTCATTTTCCAGATGAAGAAACTGAGGCAAACAGGTTTCTATAACTTGCCCAGGATCACACCGCTAGGAAGTGTCAGGCCAGATTTGAACTCAGGAAGATAAGTCTTCCTGACTCCGGGGCCAGCATTTTATCTACTGCACCACCTAGCTGCCCTTCAGCAGCATAGAAGCAACTAAATTCAGCAATTTCTTAGCAAGGACTACCAGAGAAAACAGGAAGTTACTAGGTCTGGTGACAGCTGTCATCCCTCCCTCTTCCAAGTAAGTTCTTCCCTGCTCCATCCCTCATCCTTACTGTGGCAACATTCACCCCAGAATCTGAGGGTATATTTCATGTCACTTCCCCAGTGGGAAAAAAAAGATTGTTAGAGTTGTGTGACTAATGATTATTGAGAATTTAGGAAATCATGTTTGTTTTCTTGAGCATTGTTTTTTTCCTACTCCCATGTTGGGATGCTACATTTTTCTATCATTTTTCTCATTTTGGGATATATCCATCTTAAACTGTCTTCTATCATTATCTTTCATCTTTTTAGGATCTGTCTCTTAGGCAAAATTCTCCAGCCTCTCTGTTGTCATTTCCTTTATAAACAAATAAACAAAAAGACTTCAGGAAGAGTGTTTATTTGAATCATCTTAATCAAGATAAAGCAAAAGAACCCTCCAAACAAGAAATTTGATATGGAATTTCCAAACGTGGTTTGTGGTCTCAGAGTGGGAGTAGGGCTGTTCACATTCACTGGCCTCTGTTTATCTAAAATCCTATTTGGAGACTGCCTCCTACATGAAAATTCCCAAAGAAAATAGGAAGAAGAAGAAGAAGAAGGAGGAGGAGGAGGAGGAGGAGGAGGAGGAGGAGGAGGAGGAGGAGGAGGAGGAGGAGGAGGAGGAGGAGGAGGAGGAGGAGGAGGAGGAGGAGGAGGAGGAGAAGAAGAAGAAGAAGAAGAAGAAGAAGAAGAAGAAGAAGAAGAAGAAGAAGAAGAAGAAGAAGAAGAAGAAGAAGAAGAAGAAGAAGAAGAAAGGTAGAAGAATAAAACAGCTGTCACATTGCTGACACTGTCTGGCTAAATATATTTTGTTTACAAAACATTGTCACATTCATTCATTTAACATTTTCATATTAAACAAGCTAGATCTGAGATATTTTGAGGGTAAAGTTTGCAACTTCTATGGTTTAGAAACATCAGCTAACTTTGATATATCCCCATAAATTAAGTAATAAGAATGAGGATTGGTAAGGATGTTACCCACACACCTTGAAATGGCTGTTATTAAGCACCCAAAGAAGAGTATAAATATATTTAAAGGGTGATAAGGGGAAAGTTAATAACAAAAACCCTGTGTAGAGAATTTATTCTTTGTCTTTTTGGTGAGCTTTCACAAACCTTTTTCTCTAATTGGTACAGAAACAAGCATGTAATTAAACACATACTATGCTAATGCATTGTTGGTGGAGCTCTTAACTGATCCAACCATTCTGGAGAGCAATTTGGAATTATGCCCAAAGGGCTATAAAGCTGTGCATACCCTTTGATCCAGCAATACCACTTTTGGGTCTTTTTCCCAAGGAGATCATAGAAAAGGGAAAAGGACCTACGTGTTCAAAAATATTTATAGCTGCTCTTTTTGTGGTGGCAAGGAATTGGAAATTGAGGGGATGCCCATCAGTTGGGGAATGGCTGAACAAGTTGTGGTATATGAATGTAATGGAATTCTATAGTGCTGTAAGAAATGATGAGCAGGAGGAGTTCAGAGAAACCTGGAAGAACTTGCATGAACTGATGATGAGTGAGATGAGCAGAACCAGAAGAACATTATACACAGTATCATCAACATTATGTGTTGATCAACTGTGATAGACTAGATTCTTCTCACCAATCCAATGGTACAAGAAAGTTCCAGAGGACTCATGATGGAAAAGGCTCTCCAAATTCAGAAGAAAAAAAAAGAACTGTGGAATATGGATGCTGATTGAACCATACTATTTCTTTTGTTTTTGGTGCTGTTGTTTTTCTATTTTGAGGTTTTTCCTTATTGCTCTGATTCTTCTCTTATAACATGACTGATGCAGAAATATGTTTAATGTTGTTATGTATATGTAGGTGTATATATATGTCTGTGTGTGTATATACATATATGTATATGTATGTATGTATATATATATATATATATATATATATATATATATATATATATATATATATATATATCAGATTGCCTGCTGTCTAGGGGAAGGGAGGGGAGGGAGGGAGAAAAATTTGAAATTGGAACTCATATAAACAAATGCTGAAAACTATCCCTACAGGTAAATGGAAAATAATAAAATACTTTTATTTAAAAAAAAAACCAGGGGGCAGCTAGATGGCACAGTGGTTAAAGCTCTGGCCCTGGATTCGGGAGTACCTCAGTTCGGATCCAGCCTCAGACACCTAACACTTGCTAGCTGTGTGACCCTGGGCGGGTCACTTGACCCCCATTGCCCCGCAAAAAAAAAACAAAAACAAAAAACAAAAAAACAAAAAACCATATACTATGTACCAGGCACTGTGCTAAATGCTTCACAAATATTATCTCATTTGATCCTCACAGGAGGAAACTGATCCTGGCAAAGGTTAAAGCAACTTGCCCAGAGTCACACAGCTAGTAAGTGTCAGAGGCTGAAATTGAATTCAGGTCTTCTTAACTCCAGGTTTAGTAATCTCCATGCTGTACCACCTATCTGGAACTAGGTACAATTGTGGCAACTGAGAATTTCAGGTTATCCCAATAGCTCTATATTTTGTATATATTAAGAGTAATATTGGGGGCAGCTAGGTGGCACAGTGGATAAAGCACCATCCCCGGATTCAGGAAGACCTGAGTTCAAATCCAACCTCAGACACTTGACACTTACTAGCTGTGGGGCCTTGGGAAAGTCACTTTACCCTCATTGCCCCAGAAAAAAGAGTAATATGGTATAGTGGAAGAAGCACTGGACTCATAAATCAAAAATACCTGGGTTTTAAAAAAAAAGACCTGGGTTCAAATCCGGGTTCAGAAACTTCTGTAACCTTGGGCAAATCAAATACTCTGTGCCTCAATTTCTTCACCTATAGAATGAAGAGGGTGATTCAATGGTTTCTGAGGATCCATTGAACTCAAACTGTATAATCTTCTAATTTCTCTATAATAGCCACCATTTTTAAGCTCTACAGGACACCCACCCTCCTATCCATTGATGCTAAGATCAGGCAAGAGATAGAAGTCACCTTTTAGATCTGGGTTTCTTAACCTGTAGTCCACGAACATTGTTTAATGCATTGAGAACTATTTCAATCTAGATGGTTCATTTTGTAATGTTATCTATTTTACTTCATGCCTTTCAAAATCATTCTGAGAAAAGGTCGATAGGCTTTACCAGACTGCCAAAGGGGCCCAGTACACCAAAAAAGATAGAAACCCATATATTGGAGAAGAAGATGTGATAGATATATGATCTGTTTACCACAAAGCGAGAGCTGCTAGGAAATGAGCTTCTCCATTCTTCACCAATGGTTCTTCCAGCAAAGGAGGAATAGACCTATTCCTCTCTAACAGAGCAAACCACTCAGAAATTCTTGACTCAGCCCACAGAAATGAGATACTGGGAGCCGGGTAGTTATGAGAAATGCAGGCTTCATCCTGTCCATGATAAGGAAAAGCATGCAAGTGGCCTCTCATTTTGCTCCAAAGGCTGGGCCCTCAAAGATAGATTGGCTCGGACTCAGTTTGTACTTTGGGGGACTAGTCTGATGAGCTGAGAGTACACTTTCCATCTCCTGCATGTGTTCAATAAGTTTGCTTGTGAAGTGTGAGCCCTATGGCTGCTTTGGAGAGCTGATTATGACCAATAGGATGCATTTGGAAATGGAACTGCTTCTGAAATTCATGTGCTCCACACAGGATCACAGAGGATCAGAATTTCTCATGTATAACTGCCATTTGCCACCCCCAGCCCCACTGGGTAATGCTGCTGGGGAGTATTAACAGAGCATCACAGCTGGTAATGAGGGGTCCTTTCACAGGGGTGTTGCTGTGGAGATGGAATTAGAGAAGGAAGGGCACCGGGTCTCTAATCTCTGATTCTTCAGGCTGGCCTAGCCATGGCTTTCTCTGTGTGGTGAGGAAAGCTTTAGAAGTTTCCTTCAGAATCAGTGACAAATGTCTCAGCGTTCTTTGAATTTTCTTTCTAATGTAGCATCTGTGTTGCTTCTCTTTCTGTCTTTTTGGAAAGGCTTGGAAGATTGTATCAAGGATGCCACTTTTGCTGATGTAATGACATAGAATGATTATGTGCTTTGTCTAGGACCTGAGGAACTTCCTAGCATAGCCTATATGTAACACAAGGCTTCTCCAAAGAGATCTTCAATCTAGGGTAACTCAGAACACAGGGAAAATCATTCAGTAACATAAGACCTCCCTGAGACATAATGTTCCCCTTTGAAGAGGTCTCACCTAGATCTCTCTGTATTTAGGTCTTTTTTATCACACATAGCTCTGTGACCTTAGAACAGTGGGGTAACCAAAATGCTAGACCAGGGGGACTTCCAACCTTTATCTTTCAGAGTTCAAGAAAGGCTTATACAGTACTTCAGGCTATTGAACATGGTAGTTCCTTGTTAGCCCCACAACTCAGTTGTGCTAATTTCTTTAAGGGACTAACCCTTCCCCTTTCTAGCCCTCAATTTCCTCTCTTGATTTTCCACCTGTGTAACTACTATTTCTCAGTCTCTTTTGCTGTATCTTCATTCAGGTAATGCCCACTAACTGTGGGCTTTCTTCTCTCTATTAAAAATAAGAAGTTGGAAAAAAAGAAAAAGAAATAAGAAGTTGGTGATCTCATCAACTCCCCTGGGTTCAATTATCATCTCTGTAGATGACTCTCAAATCTGTGTTCCAGCCCTAATCTTTTCCCTGAATAGTGGCTTTCCTAACTGATGCCCCATAGGCATCTCAAATTCAATATACCCCAAACTGAAGTTATTCATTTCACTCTCGAATGTACCTTTCTTCTGAACTTCCCTATATTTTTTCTTTTTAAATTGCATTTTTATCAATCACCAAAAATCTGCCTTCTCATCGTCTCATTCCGCATCCACTGAGAACAAAAGAAACCCAAAATCCATTACAAAACTATATAATCAAGCAAAACAAACGTTCACATTAGCCACAACCAAAAAAAGTCCCATTCTGTATTCTGATGCCTTCACCTCTCTATTAGGAGGTGGGTAGTATATTTTATCATTAGTCTTCTGGAATTGTGGTTAGCCATTTCTCTGATAAGAGTTCCTAATTCTAGGCATAGACCAACATCTTACACCTTATAATAAAATAAGGTCAAAATGGGTATATGATTTAGGCATAAAAGGTGATACCATAGGTAAATTAGGAGAGGAAGGAATAGTGTTTACCTTTCAGATCTTTGGAAAGGAGAATAGTTTATGACCAAACAAGAGAAAGAGAATATTATGAAATGCAAAATGGATGGTTTTGATTACATTAAATTAAAAAGGTTTTGTACAAACAGAAGCAATGCATCCAAAATTAGAAGGGAGGTAGGAAGCTGGGAAATAATTTTATAGCCAGTACTCCTGAAAAAGACCTAATTTCTAAAATATATTAGGAACTAAATCAAATTTATAAGAATCCAAGTCATTCCCCAATTGAGAGATGGTCAAAGGATATGAACAGAAAATTTTCTGATGAAGAAATCAAAGCTATCTATTGCCATATGAAAAAATGCTCTAAATCACTATTGATTGAAGAAATGCAAATTAAAACAACTCTGAGGTACCATCTGACTCATATCAGATTGGCTAATATGACAAAAAAGGAAAATAATAAATGTTGGAGAAGCTGTGGAAAAATTGGAACACTAATGCATTGTTAGTGGAGCTGTGAACTGTTCCAACCATTCTGGAGAACAATCTGGAATTATGCCCAAAGGGCTATAAAGCTGTGAATAGCCTTTGACCCAGTTATAGGTCTTTTTTCCCAAAGAGACCATAAAAAAGGGAAAAGGACCCACATGTACAAAAACATTTATAGCTGCTCTTTTTGTGGTGGCAAGGAATTGGAAATTGAGGGGCTGTCCATCAATTGGGGAATGGCTGAACAAGTTGTGGTATATAAATGTAATGGAGTTCTATTATGCTGTAAGAAATGATGAGCAGGAGGAGTTCAGAGAAACCTGGAAGGACTTGCATGAACTGATGATGAGTGAGATGAGCAGAACCAGGAGAACATTGTACACAGTATCAACAACATTGTGTGTTGATAAACTGTGATAGACTTGATTCTCCTCAGCAATACAATGGTCCAAGATAGTTCCAAAGGACTCATGCTGGAAAATGCTCTCCAAATCCAGAAAAAAAAAAGAACTGTGGAATATGGATGCAGATTGAACCATACTATTTCTTTTGTTTTTGGTGCTGTTGTTTTTCTTTTTTGAGGTTTTTACTTTTTACTCCGATTCTTCTTTCACAACATGACCAATGCAGAAATATATTTAATGTTATTGTACATATATAACCTATATAAGATTACTTGCTGTCTTGGGGAGGGAGGGAGAAAAAATTTAAACTAGCAATCTTATGAAAAAAAATGTTGAAAACTATCTCTACATGTAATTGGAAAATAGTAAAATACTTTTATATTTAAAAAAAAGAGTTCCTAATTCTTTCAAAGTTGTTTGCTTTTGTCATATTTTTATCATTATATAAATTGTTCTCCTGGTTTTGTTCACTCTACATCAGTTCATACAAGTCTTCTCAGATTTGTCTGAAGCCATCCCCCTTTATCATATCATGTACCTTAATCAGGCATTCTCAAGTTTAGGGAACTCCCTCCCAGATTCCTATCTTTTGTCACCTCAAAAAGAGTGATAAATATTTTTACATCCTTAGTTAGAGTTTGTTTTGCTTAGGACTAATCTCTTTTAATTTGCTCTTCCTTGAATTCTCCCTTCCTCCTCTTCTCCCCTTTCCCTCATATTTCCCTATTGAGTGAAATGTACTTCTGGACCCAAAGTATGTGTGTGTGTGTGTGTGTGTGTGTGTGTGTGTGTGTGTGTGTGTGTGTGTGTGTGTGTAGTCTCCCATTTTTGACAAGCTTCAATGAAAGTGAACATCTTGTCATCCTCACTCCCCAACTCCTTCCTCCTTGTTTTTATAGTTGTCTCTTTATGCACCATGATTATATGAGATAAGTTTCCCTAACCTTCCTTTCCCTTCCCTCACTGGTGTTTCCCTCTTCTACTCTTTCCATTCTTCTCTCAAGGTTATTAAAACATAATAGAACCACTCCCAGGTGTTGCTTAATTAGACTTCTTTATGAACCCTGATGATGATAGATTTCAGAGGAGAAACATGTGCCTTCTTCCCATATTTGAAAAGGAAACTTCTGAGGACTACTAGCCTAATATTCTTCATTTTCTGGATGAGGAAACTTCACCCTAAAGACTTGCCCATGGTCACACAGATGGTGAGCGAATAAGGTAGCATTCAAATTCAGCTTCTCTGTCTCTAGAGTGGGTGTTTTTTCCACTGTACCCCACTTGCGTCAACCTGCAAGATCCTATCAGGCTTGGGACTCCACCCAATCAATACCTTCTGTCTCTCTAATTGGAGGGTAGAGACATTAATTCCAAAACATTCATTTAAGCAGGGAACCCAGGTCAGAAGTCCTCCTTATTTCTCACCTGGATGCATTACCTTGGGACTTCCCTGATATTTCCACCATCCGTCCCAAATTGAGTATTTCCTTCTTCACTCCTCCCCTCTCTTGCCCACCCTCCTTCTTGGATCCTTATTGTGTGTTGTCTTCCTCCATTAGATTGTAAGCTCCTTGGAGGCAAGGACTGTTGTGTGTGTGTGTGTGTGTATACACACACACACACACACACACACATATGTATATATAATGTTTATTTAATATTTTATCCCTGTTTTGTAAATGTAGAAACTGTATATAGTGTTCTGGATTTGAGTCAGGAAAATCTAAATTTGAATCTTGACTTAGACAATTACTAGATCCTGGGCAAACCACTTCCTGATTATTTGTAAAATGAGAGATTGGAATTTAGTGTCCTCTCAAGCTCCATCCCTGCTCTAAGTCTATCATTTTATGATTCTAGAAGCTGTGGTTTTTCCAGAGCCATCACTGATATTCATCTGAGGCAAGTTTCCAACTTATGTCTTCCTATCTCCAAGTACATTTCTCTATCTGCTATGATGGGTTGCCAACCCATTCCTGAATCAATGGAAGGACAAAGACTTGAAACTTGGATGCGAATGTATCATTTAGTGGGATTCCTATGGAACTGATCAGAATAAGAGGGTTCAAAAGAGAATGGGACAACAACAGTTTCCACTTGGCTGTTTCCTGTTAGCTTTCTTTCAGAAAATCAAGGTGCTGAATTCTGCATTCATAGTGGGAGAGAGACCCCCAGACTGACCTGTGGTTATTGAGGTATTGCATGTTTGACTGCTGGGAGATTTAGTCTGGCAATGCATGCACCAGTGATTAAATAAATACCAGGCTGGAAAAATGAGTTTTGAATGTGCCAAGTTGTCATTATAACAGAGCTACACTCAGGGGAAAAATACTACATTCTGTCACCCCAAATCTTGCAGACTCCTGCACAAATGTCAAAGGTTTTCTCAGCTTTGCACCCACTTTAATGATATTGCAATGAGCAAAGCTGCTGAAGTCTACCTTACTAATTAAACTCGAGATGTACTTAAAGTGTCTTTTTCATTTTTATTTATTTTTCTTTGGGGGAAGAACAGTTAATCAAAGTACTACCTCTTCCCTGTGTCTCTCATGTGGACTGAATATATCACATGTCCACCTTTACTGTTTTCTAGCATGGGGAATGAATGCTTGCGACAAAGATGAAGAATAAAAGGGTCTATGAGACCAATCACATGTCACCTGCCATTGCCAAGATGTCCCTTGAAACCTGGAAGTAAAAACCAAAAGCCAAAGTTGATGCTTCTTGGATTCCATCCCATCTTTTCATACTAAGCAGAAATCTACTCCAATACCATCAGCCTCTCATATTCAACTGGAAAAAAGGTTTGCACAGCTCACAAGGGCCTAGTATGGCTTCAAAAGCACATAGGACTTCTGATTAATATGCTGCCTTCCTTCCAAAGCATTCAAGGTACTAAAACTCAAGGTAAGGCTAGCTTCTTAGCAAGTGCTAAATGATGAATATTTTTAAGGTCTGGGGATCTAGAAGTAGATCCCATGAAACATGATTATTACTAGTAGAGAATGGAGACTCTGGTAAATAGCATAAAGAGGGGGAAAGGAATCTGTAGAATCAAATTACTAGATTTCAGTCTTTTCAGAGGGAGGCAATGAAAATACCAGTGCTCAAGGTCAAGTGGACAACTAGCATAGAGAAATGTATCCATCTGTGCATCCAGATAACTGTGGGACCACTGGGATGGCATGAGAGCCAAGTCCAAAGATAGTGACAAATCATTCAACAGTATTATATGTTTGAATACCCATTTCCCTCCTGTCAGAACCACCCACAAGCTTTTCCTAGCAAACAAAGGCCCACCTTTTAAGCAAAAATAGTCTTCTGTTAATTCTAGACAGCTAGAAGTCATGGAACACAAAGAATTAATGTTATAGGTCCCTTGGAACATACACATCTGGCCATGGCTGTGAGCTGGCTTCAATATAACAAATAAAGAATCACATGGGACAAGGGACATAAATGACACCATCAAATAGATGCCTTCCTAAGAAAAAAGATGGGCTGGTTACATAGCAAGTTAGAGGAATAACTGATAGATGGCCCCTGGGATCCATTGGTCCACGAAATGTCAAGAATTCTAGAAAAGGGCCCTAGAACCATTAGACAGACTCACATGGGAGGGTAAATGGTACCCAAAAGCTTGGAAATCCAGGGAGGAAGCTTATCAAACAATAAGCATTCGGTAAGAAACTACAATGTGCTAAGCACTGTGCTAAGGCTAATCTGTTGTTTTTTAATCATTTTTCAGACATGTTTTCTTGGCAAAGATACTACAGTGGTTTGTCATTTTCATCTCTAGCTCATTTTATAGATGAGAAAGCAAAGCCAAATAGGGTTAAATGACTTGCCCAGGGTCACACTGTTAGTAAGTATCTGAGGCCAGATGTGACCTCAGGGAAAGGAGTCTTCCTGACCCCAAGCCCAGTGCTCTATGCATTGTGCCATCTAGCTATCTCCTCTAAGGCCTAAAGATATTTTTAAAAATATGAAACACTCCCTTTTTTCAAGGAGGATAAGGGAAGGGAAAAAAGTTTATTAAGTACCTTTCATGTACTAAACAATATGCTAATTATTTTATAAATGTTATTTTATTTGCTCATCTGGAATATCTGCTAGAAGTATGTGAATGCTTAAATTCTTGGTCAAGAAACAAAAATTTCAGAAAAGCCAACTTTACATCTTATCAAATAAAAACAAATCTATATTCCCCTTCCTACCCACTCTGGCCCCAAACAGGAACAACAGACTAATGCATCATAGAATCATAGATATAGGGCTGAAAGGGCTTTCATAGACCATCTAATCCAATCCTCTCATTTTACAGGTAAGGAAACTGAGGCCCAGGATAGCTAGATGTATTACCCAAGATCATATAGAGAGCCACATGGGAACTACATGTGCTATCATTTGAGCAATCAACGAGAGGAGATCATCGACCTCAAGTTCTTGGTTCCAGCATCACGGAGCCCTAGACATGACAACCATGGAGAAGGGATCCAATTAATCTTTATAGCAAATTTGAGAGGAAAAGAGAAAGAGAGAGAGAGAGATTGTGTGTGTGTGTGTGTGTGTGTGTGTGTGTGTGTGTGTGTGTGTGTGTGTGAGAGAGAGAGAGAGAGAGAGAGAGAGAGAGAGAGAGAGAGAGAAGTAGATAGACATGGAGATAGATAGATAGATGGATAGATGGATGATAGGTAGGTAGGTAGGTGGATGGATGGATGGATGGATGGATGGATGGATGGATGGATGGATGGATGGATGGATAGAAAGCCAAACAGGAGAAATAGAGAGCTACAGAGATAGAGACAGACAAGATGGATAGATATAAATAGACTGGATAGGTGAATTAGAGAGAGACAGAGAAAGATGATAGATGGAAAGAAAGAAAGAAAGAAAGAAAGAAAGAAAGAAAGAAAGAAAGAAAGAAAGAAAGAAAGAAAGAAAGAAAGAAAGAAAGAGGAAGAAAGAAATAAAGAGAAAGAAAGAAAGAAAGAAAGAAAGAAAGAAAGAAAGAAAGAAAGAAAGAAAGAAAGAAAGAAAGAAAGAAAGAAAGAAAGAAAGAGGTAATTTGAGGGAGAAAGGTACTAATATTAAGGAGAAGTTGGAAAGGCTTCTTGCAGAAGGTAAATTATTAGCTGGACTCTGAATGAAACCAGGAGATGGAGTGGAGGAGGGAGAAAGTTCCAGATATGAAGGACATCCAGTACAAATGTATTAAATTGGGAAATGGAGCATTTTGTATAATAGCAAAGAAGCCAATGTCATTGAATCATAGAGTATGTGGACAAGTGTCAAGTATAAAAGTGGGAAGGGGCCAGGCTATAGAAGTCAAACAGAATTTTATATTTCCTCCTGAAAGTACTAGAGAGTCACCAGAGCTTATCAAATTGATAAGGGCAGAGAGTGACTTGAACAGATCTGCACTTTAAGAAAATCACGTTAGTGTCTAAATGGAGGATGGTTGAAGTGGGGAGAAATTGGAGACAAGCAGACCCACCCACAGGTTGTTGCAACAGTTCAGGTGTGAGGTGCTGAGGGTCTGGACCAGGGTGTGAGCCAATAACAGAGGAGAGAAGGGGGCATATTGGAGAGATATGGCAGAGGTGAAATCAATTAGATATGGCAGAAGTGAGAGAGAATGAGGAGCGAGAGTGACTGGGATAAGGAGGATGCCTTCAGCAGTCATCAGATAGTTCAAAAAGCTTTTACTTGCTAGGAAGTGTCTGAGGTAGGATTTGAACTCAAACTGTTCTAATTTTAAGTCCAGTGTACTCTGACACATGACACCTCCAAAAGCCCCTAGTTTGTTTCCCTTCCAGAGGTGGTTGTATGTATCCCAGAGACTGAAGAACCCTGGGGATGGGTGAGGTTCCACAGAGAGGGAGAATTACATCAATTGTTGATGGGCTACTAAGAGGCCCAATGTCTTATTTCTGCCTTTTTCCAAGAGGCAGAATAAAGTGTGTCCTGGACTGTATTTATACATTATGACTTCTTGTGCTTCTATGAGACATGGAGATTTTTAACCTACATTTGTGGAAACCAAATTTGAGCTGTATGTACCCCCAAAATATGTCCAACCAAAGGCAGAAATAGATGCTTTACTAAACAGGCAGGGCCCATCCCTGATCTCCCCAAAGCCCAAACCTACAGACAGCTTCCTCCAGTGGAAGGCCATGAATAATGAAGAAATAGAACTAGGAGAGTTGGCCCAGGCACTGTGCTGAGCACCTTATCTCATCAGATCTTCACAACAAGATGGGGAGGGAGGTGCTATAATTACCCCCATTTTTTTTAGTGAGGCAATTGGGGTTAAGTGACTTGCTCAGGGTCACACAGCTAGTAAGTGTTAAGTGTCTGAGGTCGGATTTGAACTCAGATACTCCTGACTCTAGGGCCAGTGCTCTATCCACTGCGCCACCTAGCTGCCCCCATTACCCCCATTTTATAATGGTAGAAACTGAGGCAGAAATGAAAGGGTTTGCCAGGTCTGAGGCCTCAGTTGAATTCATGTCTTCTTAACTCTAGGCCCAGTACTCTCTGCTGTGACAACCATATGCCTAGGAAAGGGCAGAGAGGTGGTCCAGTCTCCTGACAGAAGGTTCAGGCAGCCTTGAGACAGTTCAGGCGAGTGACTGAGCAACCCGCTCATTGTTTGCACTGCCTTGGGACAGGGATCTTTCAGAGAGGAAGAGGAGGAAACGACCCAAGCATTGATACAGGAACCAAACCTAATTGACCTCATGATGTTGCTTGGCAGTGATCTGCACTAATTGTCTTAACTAGCATCTACAGAGCTGAGTTTTAAAGTTGACGAAGCCCTTTACTTTTGCAATCCTGGGAGGCTAGTGCTATTATTATCCCCATTTTGGTGATGAGAAAATGGAGGCAAACCTGACTGAATGCTTTTGCAGTGATCTGTACTAGCACTAATAACTAGCATGGATATAGTACTTTAAGGATTGCAAAGCCCTTTACTTAGATCCTAACAACCCCAGGAGGTAAGAATCACTATAATACCCATTTTACAAATGAGGAAACTGAGACTTAGAAAGATTAATTGGGTCGCCTTGTTAATAAATGTCTGAAGCAGGATTTGAATTCAATTTTTTCTGATTCTGGGTCCTATTCTCTATCTAGCTGACTGGATCCCAGAGTTATTCGGGACACATTTGGCCTGGTTTGACATTTTGCTTTTCCAGATCTCCCATTTTATACATTTCATATTCCAGTCATATCATGGGCCTCCCTTTCCAAATTCTCACTAGCTAAATTTTTGCAACTCAAGATATTTGCCTTTCAAAGAGCAGGCCTGACAGGCCCCAGCCCCTAATGGTATTTTTCTGCTAACAGTCTTTTTTTTCTGACTCAGGCCTTTGGAAAGTCTTGTCAGTGACTTTCACTGTGTTTGTCCTACAAAAGCAAACAATTCCAGGCAAACAGAGAGAGCAGCCAGGCCTCTCCTAGAGATAAGGACCCCTTTTTAAACTTTGCAATTCACACAGTAGACATAAAAAGTTTCTCTGAATGACACAACCCATTTGCTTGTTTACCTTATAGTGCTAAGGCTCAGCTAAGCAGAATATGCTAAGTCTAGGATTACTTCATTGTAGTTATATGAAAAGAAAGGATGATGGAAAAGAGTTGGCATGTTTGGGCTATAAACTTGGAAAGGCAATGTGGTATAATGGATTTGGCATCATAGAAGACCCAGGTTCAAATCACACCTTTGGTAGTTACTAACTTCAGGACCATGGACAAGTAAAGAAAGAAAGAGAAATTTAGAAATCTTAAAGCGTCATGTAAATGTTGGCTATCAATATTTTAGCATCCAGTGTTTTCTCACTTCAAATCTTTTTTTTTTCCCACTAAGCCAGCATCTAAGTTCTACCAAGTTATCTGAGGTCCATAGAAGTTCAATGACTTTCCCAGGGTTACATAGTTAATGAGTCATAGATGTGATCTCTCTAGGAGGCCAACACACTGTCCACTACATTATGCTTTGCCCAACACATGTCCATATCTGTACCCATATCTAAATCTATAATCACAACCACGTTGTTCAGTCATTCAGTAGTATCTAACTCTTTGTGATCCTATGGACCATAGCATGTCAATGTTGTCCATGGGGTTTTCTTGACAAAGATACTGGAGTAGTGTGCCATTCCCTTATCCAGTGAATTAAGGCAAACACAAGTTAAGTGATTTGCCCAGGGTTACCTAGCTAATAAGTGTCTGAAGCCAGATTTGAACTCAGGTCTTCCTGCCCCCAGTCAGGGCTTTATCTATAATCAAATATTCCAAGCTTAATTTCTCAGTTAAAAATATTCTCTATAACGATGTTTACTGTAACCCCACCATGCCTACCATCTTGTGTGACTTTCCTCCATGTCCTCTGGAGAGTTTGCCACAAGGTTCTGTCCAATATACTGTAGCCCTCACTTTCTCCCAACATTGCGAGGTTCCCAGTGAAGCATTTCCTCTTACCACTGTGACCAGCCCCTATATTACTTTGATGACATCTTTTATCACTAGTCTTCTTCAGATTTCTTTGTGTCATAGCCTGTTCTCCCCTATCCTCCATTTCTTCATTGTCCTCTGAGGATACTCACCTGTAGTTCTTCAGAAGAAGTGGTGGATGTTCCAGGTCTCACTATCTTATAGCAAAAGCCAGCAAGGTATTTGTATGTGAAATGTGGACTTCTGCTACTATGGGCAACCTGGGATCTGTAAAAAAGGCTTGGGGGCAGCTAGGTGGCACAGTGGATAAAGCACTGGCCCTGGATTCAGAAGGACCTGAGTTCAAATCCAGCCTCAGACACTTGACACTAGCTGTGTGACCCTGGGCAAGTCACTTAACCCTCATTGCCCTGCAAAAAAAAAAAAAAAGGCTTTCCAATTCCAATTTCCTGAAAGTGATCTGGTCCACTCTCCTTTTCAAATTTTACACACACACACACACACACACACGTATATGTATATATGTGCCTATGCATGTGTATATGTGTATGTGCATATCCATATATCTATGCATGTAAACATATATGTATATGGTTACACACATACATATATGCATTTTGGTCCATAAACAGCTTTTGATACCCCATTTTAGGAAGTCCTGCTTTGAGTTCTCAGGGTATTGTCAAAAAAGCCAACCAAAGACCAAAGCTTCTCCTCATTTCACATCAGCCTCACTCCAGAGAGAACCTCCTGCCTATTTGGGTGAAGAGGTTAAATGAAGCCAGGAGGCTCTGAAACTGTGTTCTGTCTCATCGACCTCCCCTCTGGTGGTTCTATAATCCCTCCCTCTAGGCTGAATTAGTGTTTCACATAATACAAGCTCTCAGCATGAGAAATAAGGAGACAGAGAGAGCCCTGGAAGAGGCCATTCAGCACAGTGAGGGGCAGACTACATAGTGGGCAAGGGGTGCGGTTTATGATTCAAAAGCCAGCCCTACCACCAAGAACAAAGGGGAGGAGAACATGTTCAAAGGAAGGCAGAAGGGAGAAAGAAAAACACCAGAAGAAAATGGAGGAGGAAAGCTAGGTGGACAATTATGGGCAGAGAAAAAGAGGGGAAGAAGGGAATCAATAGCAGTGAGAAAGACTGGGGAAAATGTCCTGAATATAGCCCAGATAAATCTGAACAGTCACTAAAAATCAAATTAAATAACTCTTGACAGTTTGAAAATATCTGCAAAGACTTAAGGAAGGTTTTAAGTTTATTTGCTTGCTCAGAAATCAATTTAAAATGATATAGGTATTCCCAGGTACCAGGTGTCTAACTTAATTATGAATGATGCAACAACAAAACACATCTCAAAGATTTTTTTAAAAAATCGATTATGTTTTATCGACAGCATTTCTTTCATTGTTGTTTTTGGCAAGGGCAGACATTAGAGTAGTCAACACTAGGCTGAACTTTCACATTGTATGGGTCTTTGATAGACACATCCTCAAGATAAGACTATATGTGAGAGTAAACTCAGGCATTTGTCTGACTGCCAGAACTTTTTCACTTGTCCAGGGAAAGAGAAATAAATACATATAAATTGGCTTGGGAGCAACAATAACAAGTAACCCCTTTCCATAATGTTATGTGGAGTATTCAGAGGTGTGCTAGTAAATATTTAACAACCAGACTCTCAGAGAGAACACATATATGAACACATCCTTTTAAGTTTAACCTGCATTATTAACACTTTCTTAAGCCTAGACAACCAATGAAACAACAAATCAAGCCTTGATTTGGAGAGTCGCATATTTCTGAGGTATAAATGCTCACACTAACAAATTTAACAATCCTCTCTTAAAATCCTGACCCACCTCTGGCAATACTGCTAGTACATTCAAAATTCATTCTAACTTCTAGTTCATATTGAGAGTATGGAGAAAAAAGGAATGCCCTGATGAAGACCATGTAAGAGGCTTGGCTTTTTTTCTGGGGTCCTGACATGGTGGGAATTTTTCTGGCAATTTTATGTAGGTGATCTGTGTTCAATGCCTAATGCTACTGAAATCACTTCTCTAGGGATAGGGAAAATGGAAGTTAGCTCAGTTGGTACCTCTCAGATAGGCAGCACCAGGCTGCAGCTGATTTATCAACACTTACTTTCTCAATCATGAGTCTGTTGCATTTTTGTCTTTGTGTCTATCCCTATCAGCTAAGAGAATAACTGGCACATAGTAAGCACTTGATGACCAAGTGATCAAACAGCTTCTCTACCAACATGTGCCATGATCCTGGAACGACACAGACACTTGTGTATCACCCCATTTACCACAAGGACTGCACAAAGGGAGGAAACCCATGAGCAGAAAGGGAGGCTCCCTTTGCTGCCTTGGCCTAAACTCAAGCAGTTTCTCCTCCGTGCTCATATCTGTGCATGGGCTGCTCACCAAGCAAGATCCACTCTCCACATGCATCTCATTCCTTCCTAATGAAATCCTGGTGGTTGGTTCTGCTGATGGTGTGGAGAACCCTTTTACTCCCTCCCCCTTTCTTCAACTGGCAGAGCTGAATCTCATCTATCTCAACTAAGCTTTACCTCTTCCCACCTCGGCCCCTGACCATGAGGCAATTCATCCATTTCACTGATGAGGAAACTAAACCCTGAGTGGCTAAGTCACTTGACAAAAGATTGTATCAATAGTATGCAGCTAGGTGGCGCAGTGGATAGAGAACTGGCTCTGGAGTCAGGAGTACCTGAGTTCAAATCCAGCCTCAGACACTTAACACTTACTAGCTGTGTGACCCTGGGCAAGTCACTTAACCCCAATTGCCTCACTAAAAAAAATAGTATGCAGTAGAGAAAGAATTTAAAATAATAACAGCCCCTGTCATTGGACAAGGCAACCCTGCATTTGTCAAAGTTATCTCCAGTGCCTAGATACATAATATACTCTCTCCTTATTTCCATCATTCAGAATCCTCCACGTTTTTCAATGCCCCACTCTCTGCCTCTCCTCTCCATTCTCAATGCGCTCTCTCTCTCTCTCCCTCTCTCCCTCCCTCCCTCCGTGTGTGTGTCTTCCTTCTATCTCTTTCTGTTTCTCTGTCTCTTTGTCTGTTTCTCTGCCTCTCTGTCTCACTCTTTGTTTCTCCTTTCTCTGTGTATTTCTCCTCCTCCCTTCCTGCCATCCTTTCTCACTACCCCTCTTCTCTTTTCCTCCACTTCTCTCTCCTCCAATATTTCTAGGACACGTTGTCTATTTTTCTTTATTCCCCTCAATCCTTACCCCATCTTTATTCTCATTTCTGTTCATATCTACTTCCCTAGGAGACTATAAGCTCCTAGGGGGTAGGAGCTCTTTACTTTTTGTCTTATAATCAATAATACCTGGTTTAGTACCTGGCATGTAGTCAGTGCTAAATAAATGCTTGTTGGAATAGAATGAATAAATTGAGTTCTGAGAGACTTAAAGCCAATGGTGGTGCCTGGAACAAGTCTGGCATGTGTGTTTCAAGATGCTCACAGTGCCAACTTGTCCATGCAGCAAAGATACTTTCACAAGAAGGGATTAGTATTCTCATTTTCATTTCTCTCTTCATCCATTTCAGGGCTGCTGGCTTTTGACCCCCACACAGCCATTCATCTCCCCCTTCCCTCAGAGGTTACTATCCTAAGACCAAGATGTCAAAGTGAGATAACAGTTAGTAAGAGTTCTTACAATGAATGTCACTGGTCTCCAGTCTCTCAGTGCAGTGACATGACAGATGGGGTCACCTTTGAAACAGCCATAGTATGCAGCTGTCTGGGCCAGGCTTCCCAAAATAACAACTAGGGAAAGGGAATTGACTTGGAGCCAAATCTCTAAAGATTACAGCACTATGTTTGGCAGAAATGGTCCTGAAGATAAAGGGGAAGAAAACCTTTCCTTCATGTATGTACTTCTCATCTTTGCTGACTTGTTTTATTGTTCTGCTTGGGTATGGAGAAGACTCTCCCAACTAACCAGAAAGAGAATGGGTTGGGGCCACTAGGTGGCACAGTGGATAAAGCCCGGGCCTTGGATTCAGGAGGGCTTGAGTTCAGATCCGGCCTCAAACACTTGACATTTACTAGCTCTGTGACCCTGGGCAAGTAACTTAACCCTCATTGCCCTGCAAAAAGAGAAAGGAAGAAAGAAAGAAAGGAAGAAAGGAAGAAAGGAAGAAAGAAAGAAAGAAAGAAAGAAAGAAAGAAAGAAAGAAAGAAAGAAAGAAAGAAAGAGAATGGGTGGCAGATCTCCTGGCCTCTCTTACTGTTGGAGTTGAGGCTGCATTAATACACAGGTAAGGGAATTCAATGATGGGCAACAAGGGGCATCAGACCTACTGGAAGTATGTATGGAAGAGAGAAAAATATTCCTTCCCTGAAATGTTTCTTGTCACCCCAAAGTCAAAGTTTCCCAAGCCATCTTTTCCCTCAAACCAATTTGGGCCAAAACATGTTTATGTTTGAAAAGCCATTCTCCTGGTCACCACTTTCTTAGAATGTATTCCAGAATTAATTACCAGCCTCAGATATTCTCCCAGTGTAAACTGAGGCTCTGTCAACATGGAGCCAAGGATAGCTCATTTTTTACTGTAACTGCCTATAAAGAAATTCAGTCAACCAAAAAATTGAACTTTTTGAAAAATGAAAGCCATCATACATATATAAACATATACATATGTGCACACACAAGAATACACATGTGTATTACTGGCCATTTTGGCATTATATTGAAAAAGCATCTCTCAGAACTCCCCTCCCATAGTCTATATGTCTCTCCTCTTTATCAGTCTATAGTTCTGCCCCTGAGCTCTCCAATATCCTCGCTGCCCATCCAGGGATACCTCACTCTTCACTGGTATGACAAATGTATACCGTAGGGTATGTACCTCAGCCCTGTGTGGAGGTTGTCTCAATTTATAAAGAATATATACTTTGAGGGGCAACTAGGTGGAGCAGTGGATAGAGCAATGGCCCTGGATTCAGGAGGACCTGAGTTCAAATCCAAACTCAGACACTTGACACTTACTAGCTGCGTGATCCTGGGCAAGTCACTTAGCCCTCATTGCCCCACAAAAAAAAAAAGAATATATACTTTGAATCTGTGAACAAGAGAGTACTGAATCTGGGCAATGTGGGCAACATGTTCACACCAGTGAACAGAATAGGGATGCTTATCTTAGGCTTTAGAGTGAAGAGGATTCTTTAGATAAGAATCATTATTATTGTTATCATTACTAATAGTCAGGGGAATTAATATGATACTTTAAGTTTTGCAAAGCATTTTATTGATATAATTCCATTTTAGCCTCACAACAACCTTGGGAAGTGGGTGCTATAATCATCCCTGTTTTACAGATGAGCAAACTGAGGTACAGAGTTTGTGACTTGCCCAGACTTTCACAGCTAGTAAGTGTATGAAGCCAGATTTGAACTCAGATCTTACCCAGGGTCACATGGCTAATGTGTCTGAAGTCAAGATTTCAATAACTTGATCTGCTAGAATAGGCAAGGGATGGTAACCTGAGGTCTTGAACTTTTTAAAAGTTTTGATCATCGCGTTTGAGAGTAATTGTTTTCCTTTGTATTCCTGTGTGTTTTGTTTTTTTAAATGTGCACATTTAAAAAACATTCTGTGAAAGTGTCCATAGATTTCACCAGACCACCAGAGGGGTCCATGATACATGAACAATTTAAGAATCATTCCTCTAAAGAGATTTCTGGTGCAGCTTGGAGAAAAGTTTAGACACAAAGTCAATAAGTTCCTTAGATGCACAGGTCCAATGGAAAGAGGTTTACTTGGTCTACAGACCTCAAAATGTGTGAATATTTCAAGGGGAAGCCTAAAACAAAGGGGGATGGTATGAGTCTTGGAGATCTTGGTTAAGCCTCCATAGAAAATAGGAATTCACTGAAATAATAACATCAACAATAGACCCAATTTCAGTTCCCTTCCCAGAGTGGCAGTGGGATAGTTGCGTTGTGTATGTTTCTCTGTTTATATTTATATTTGTATGTTCATGAGCTTCTATAGGTCCCCAGTATCCCATGTATTTATAACCAGGTGAACTAAAGGCTGTCCCATACTGTATACTGTGTACACTGGGTATGGGAATTGAGAACTCTAATACCTACCAATGATTGGGGAAACACAGATACAAACTTTATTTCAGATTAACTCCAGGCTGGTACAAAGAAGCAAAGAGAGAAGCTGACCTTCTTGGGCATCATTTCTTATGATGGGACCTGGTCCCTGTGAACAAAGTCCTTGGGAGTTCCTTAGCCATGAAATGCATCTTAGGGCCATCTGTTACAAGGCTCATTGGTAGGGAGGAGCAGTTTATCTGAAAGCAGGTGTGTTATAAACACAAAAGGTATCAATAAAACTTCAAAGGGATTTTTTAAAGAAAAAACAGTCATCCTCATTTAGAAAGCCCATGGTTAGGTTAGCATTACTTTGAAAAATGTGCTGCTTGATGACAGCAGCTTGAGGTTGTAGATGGGATTTTCATGATGCCATGATGACTATCCTGGGTACCATTTGTCACTTACAAACTTGGACAGCACCTTGGACAGCAGTAGCAAAAGCATCTGTGATGCTTTGCAGCATTATTTATAGTAGAGATATCAAGACATGATCTAGCCAGTCCTTTCCCCCTGGGCCAAATTAGCTAACCCATCTGGGACAGAAGAGTAGGTCCTCAAAAATGGCTAAGGAAAGAAGATGCCACTGCCTCACTCAAGAATTCTTTGCAGGGGTTGCCAGAACTTATGCCCAATTGGCGAAGCCCTCAAGAACTCACGGCCACAATGAGGCATTCTAGTATGAATTTTGAGCACACTATCACCATATTGTAGTTAAAGTTTCCATTTTTAAAATCTGTATGCATAATTTTCTCTCTCAATTGTCTGAACCTCCCAACCACCACCCTCAGCAAAATTTCTAACAAAACCTTCAACAAGTGGATAATAAAAAGTAGCTTTGATCTATCCACAGATAGACAAAGGAGAAAGCAACCCTCTCCTCCCATGCTTGCATTCCACCATTGCAAGGGCTGAATAGATGAGTTCATTTTAATTAAATTCAACACACATGTATTAAATTCCTCAGGCCCTACACTACTCCCTGAGAACACACAAACCAAAATGAAATAGTCACTCCCTCAAGGACCTTATATTCTATTGAGGAATAAAGCATGTACACAATTAAATATAGTACAAAGAAAATAAAGGAAGGAGAAAATAATAATGAGTGCCAAAGGTATTATTTTAGACAGGGGTTTTTAGCCTTTCTTGTGCCATCAACTTCTGTGGAAGTCTAATGAACCCCTTCTCAGAATAATGATTTTAAATGCACAAAATAAAATTTAAAAGTAGAATTATAAAAGGAAACCAATGATATTTATATACAATTATTTTTTAAAATTTATGGATCCGAGGTTAAAAATCACTGTTTTAGACTTATGGGTGCCATCTGAAACAGGAGAGGCAAAAAGCAGGAGAGCAGACAGAGCTCCTCATAGGCCCTTTAAGAGGAGCTTCCTTTATCCAAGTGGTTTCTCCACCCAGGAAGGTCTGCTACTGACTGTGAATCCTTCTTGATCCCATTGCTTCTGATCCACCCTGCAAAGGCTAGATTCAATATAGAATCAATAGGGAAAACACTACATCCGCATGAGTGACATCAATTCCTGCTAGCTATAAATAATCTGTCAAGGCAAAAGAGGACTGATTGCTAGGTGGAGATGGGCAATGAAATCACTATGTCAGCAGGTGTCTAGTGTCTTCTCTCTACTACAATTCCCCCCATGAAGGTAGTACTGTAGCATTAAAGCCCTCTGATACCCCCTGGGGCTCACTTTTCCATTCTCCCTCTGCTTTCCCTTCTTTTCCCACCTCATCTTCCCTGAGTTTTCTTGCCCTTCCTTCCTTCTCCTTCTATTTCTTTCATTCTTGAATAAATATTCCCAAGTCATTTTTAAGAATGAAAAATACATGTGTTCCTTCAAGAACCAGTGACTCTGCATTGGTTTCCTCTTTTTAAAATTCCAACTTAAATTCTTCCAAAAGGAGTAGGGCAGTACCAGCTGGTTCCTTGTAGAGATGACAGCTCACAGACTCTCAAACAGGCTGATTGGCTTCTCCAGCAGGAGATTCTCTGGCCAATTTGGAAAGCCCTGTCTACCTCCTATCTCTGCTTCAAGCTGGGAAGGCAAAGGGCTTTTAAGCTGTCATTTTGTTCGATGTGACTTTTCAAAACTGGAGGGAAGAAATCTCAATTGCTGAAATAAATGCAAACCGACAGAATAACCAATAGAACATCAGAGTAGTTGTTTTCCCTTGAAGTGCAAGGCTCCATGTATAGAAATACCATAAAGCATTTGTGTTGAATGTAAGCTTTGGTTAGGTATAATGAATGGGAGGCATTTTGATGAGTAGGAGAGTTGGAAGACAGGTTGTGTGAGCACCACTGGTCAGACTCCTATGTAGGGTGGTAGTAGTAAGGGCTTTGTCCCAGAATACTGAATTTGAAGGGGGCAACAGTCATTATACAGAATAGAAATGACAGATTAATACTAAACTATTAAGAATAATTAGTTATAACTGTAAACTAGCAGGTAGATTCTAGAGTTAGTGCCACCTCCAACCCATGCAAAAGACTCCCAGGTAATGGCTTTTCTGTTGTGTCCCAAGGTCTCTGTGTCCCCACTTTAGGGAAGTGTTTCACTCCTTTATTCCCAATGGAAGGAAATTTTTTTTTTTTGCTATGTGTGGTTTGTGGTGTTTGCCTAGGCACAAAAAAAATTTAGTTACATCTCTATCTTTGCTTATTTTGTTATGATTCTCCATTTTTCCTCTATCCATAAAGAGGAGTATGACTATAAAAAGAATTCATGCATAATGTGCAATTGAAGAAAATCAGGAACTATATGAATAATGCCTTCAATATAAAGCATTTCTTATTGCCAATTAAAAACCACAAACAAAAGTGTATGCTCAATTTAAAAATACTTTGTCATGTTGTTTTTTTTTTAATCTCGTTTTCATTCATGCTTTCAGTCAAAACATTACTTATGTTAAAGCTAACATTAACATTTACATTGAAGTTCCATTATAGAAGTAGAACTAAGATGGATAAATTTTACACATTCAAGAGTCTGACCAGGGAGTTTCTTAGAGGAGCTATGAGGTTAAAGAAGTAATGTTAGACAGGAAGAAAATGACTACGGGGTTCTGAGCTCCATTATCATACCCAGTTACCATGCTATTTATAAGGAATGTTCTCACTCCTTCCAAAGGCTTCAGTGATCATTCGATTCCCTTGCTGAGAAGCAGTAGTCTATATCTTGAGTGCTAAGTTACTCCTGGTTCCTATGAAAAGAGGCCCTATATTCACCAAAACCAGAAACCTTCTGTAAGTCATTGATAAACTCTCCTACTACTGTGTTAGGGATAAAGAGTGCTCAATTGGGAAATGCTTAGTTTTTCTATTTCATTAAATGTTTTTGCTTTGAATTTATGATCTTCTGGTTTGATCTAGTAAAAGAAATACCAGTGGGGCTGCATGAGCTATGTGTCTAAATAAAGGAGTATCACCAACACCGCCATGAACCAGAGCCTATTTAAAAGGGGCCTCATTTTCTACATATAATTCTATCATTAGTATTACTAGATTCATATGGAGGAGAGTTTCTCATTGCTTTGTGAAAACTGTGCCTAACAAGGATTTGAGGTAAGTGTGAGAAAATTAATGGATTTCTTGGGGGGACACAGGTATCAGTTCCTCAGTCCTTCAGCCCACTCCCCCAACCCCCCACTCAAGAAAGTTCAAATCTTGTCTGGGACAAACCTAAGGGAACAAAAGAAATGGAGATTGATTATTTTGTCCAGCTCAGTGAAGGATTAATGGAATCAAATAGATAATGGACTTTGCCTTAAGGAACTTGAGTGAGAGTTTTTCCCTGATGTCATCTGTAGAGTTCATTTGAATTTAGACCTCCCTCAAATCATGGCAACCAATGTAGTTGAATGATGCTAACCAATTAGCTTTGATCAATGTATAATGACCCACTTCTATCAAAAGAGGATAACAACTCTTGGAAAAAACCACAAGCTTACTCTCTCTCTCCCTTGGCATGCTCTTGGCTTGGTCCTCCCTCTTAGGACAGCACAGGTCTGACAGCCTGAAACCATGAGAAGTTAGAGAGACACACAGTCAATAGTTTACTGCTATATAATATTAATAAATAATAAGTGCTTACTGCCCAAACTGGTGTAATATCAATTAATTTAAAAACACAGTTTTAGCTTAATTAAAAAAACACAAAAGAAAAGAACTAGGATAAAGGATTTAGGGCTGGAAAGAACTTCAGAGACCATCTAGTCCAACCTATGCTATAAGTGAGGAAACTGAAGCTCAATGAGATTAAGTCATTTTCCCAAGGTCACAGAGGTAGTAGCAATCAGAGGGGGCATTTGAATCCAGGATCTCCAACTACAGAGCCAACACATTTTCTATATCATACTGCCAAGTGAATTATCCCCCCCAAAATTGTATTTTTATTTCTAATTTGTCTTATTTTAAACATTCATTTATATTGAGTTCCAAATTCTCTCCCTCTCAAGGTCCCCTATCCCTACTAAGAAGGCAAGAAATAAGATAACCCTTATACGTATAAAATCATGTAAAACATTTCCATATTAGCCATGTTGCAACAACAGCAACAAAAAGAAGCAAAAAACTGTTTTAAAATTTTTAAAAAATGCTTCTGCAGGTGGATAACATTTTCCATCATGAACATTTTGGAATTGTTGTGGATTGTTGTATTGATCAGAGTCACTAAGTCTTTCACAATTGATTATCATTTTAATTTTGCTGTTACTATGTACAAAATTCTCCTGGTTCTACTCACTTCACTTTGCATGAGTTTATATAATCATCCCAGGCCTTTCTGAAGTCATCCCCTTCATCATTTTTTATAGAATAATTCTATTCCATCACAATCATTTACCACAACTTATCCAGTCATTCCCCAATTGATGAGCAGTCTCCAGTTCTTCACCACCACAAACAAACAAACAAAAAAGTTACTATACATATTTTTGTACATTTGGGCCCTCTCCCTTTTTAAAAAATGTCTTTGAGATACAGACCTAGTAATGCCATTTCTGAATCAAAGGGTACGTTCAGTTTTATAGCCCTTTGGGGATAGTTCCAAATTGTTCTCCAGAATGGTTGGACCAGTTCACAACCTTATCAACAATGCATTAGTATCCCTATTTTTCCACATCCCCTCTAGCATTTGTCATTTTGTTTTTCTCTCATGTTACTCAATATGATAGGCATGGGGTGGTACTCAGAGTTCTTTTAATTTACATTTTTTAATCAATAGTAATTTAGAGCATTTTTCATTTGAGTATTGATAGCTTTGATTTCTTCTTCTTCTGAAAACTGCCTGTTCATATCCTTTGTCGATTTATCAATTGGGGAATGGCTTTTATTTTTATATACATTCTCCCAATAACTTTTGCTTGGTCTTCCAACCAATTTGATACTTTAGTATAAGGGAATAATGAGAGGGAAAGGGAGGGGAATGGAGGAAGGATATGGAATACTAGATATTCTATAGGGTTTTATTACCTAGCAAAAATAAATTACAGAACTAATAAATATAAAAGAAAAATTAAAACCCTGTTCTTTCTCTACTTCTCATCTCAAGAATTCATTCTAACCATGTTGGGGAATGTGTAATGCAGAGCTAGTCAGTGATTTGCCCATTGTCACAACATCATTGGCAAAAGTGGGGTCATATTTGAATTTTAATCCTTTTCCTTATCTGCCATCCAACTTTTGATACTTTCTCTGAAAATGACGTTTGTAAAATTGATCCCCTTCCTTAGCTTAGTCTACTTCCAGGTGACTACATGCAGAGAAGTCATCCTTTTGGGAACTCTAAAGGATCTAATCTATTTATTTCATGATTAGACTAATGGGGTGCCTTGTTTTCACTGATTAGTCTGACTTGTCCAAGATCACACAGCTAGTAAATAGTTGAGACCAGTTTTGAGCTTAAGTCTTCCTGACTCTATCCACTGTATTACCTAGCTTTTAGTTTCGTCCAGGAATTAAAATCTGGAAAGTTTCATCCTACACAAGTCCCAGCAAAATGCATCACTGTTAAGAGAGTTACCCTTATTAAGAGGGAATCATATTCTAGAGGATCCTAACTGGGTACCTAAAATTCTTAAGTGCTTTCCAGCAGGTATGTCAGATGAGGCCTAATGAGGATAAGCAATGTTTACCTTCCTTCCCCCAAAATGCTGCTACTTATCCAATTGTAAGTGTACATTTTTAGCTAAAGTTTGCCTCTAGAATCCAAAATCTAGTTTTGTTTAGTAGGAGGCCAATGTTTTCCTTGACAATTCTTTAAGATAAGCAGGGAAGCCTTTTCCTTCATTCTGCTTGTCACTGATTCTAGTACCTCAGTGACATAAATCTTACTTTCCGAGAAAGTACTTTTGTAAGATTATTTTTCCTTTTCTTTTTTCCCCAGCAATGTAGCAATGATCTTAATGTGCCACTGTTCTTTAATAGTCAATTTAGGCTGACAATTAACATAAAATATTATGCCATAAAACAACCACCACATTGTTGGAGATGTACCAAAAAACAATCTGGAGAAATTTCTATTTTCTTTGGGAATAAACTTCAGCAGGAAAAGAATAGAGCCTGGGAAAGGTGAAGAGTTAATAGGAAGCCAGATACCATGATGGTTCTGAAAAAGACCTCTCAATTCAGTGCCCTGGGTCACAGCCCCACTTGCCCCACCCTGGGTACAGATCTGATAATAGTAATAACTCACATGGTTATCCTCAATGTTGATGTTCAATTTGCCAACAAGTCCAATCTCAGCATGCATCTCTTAATAGCAGTTCTCTCGGGTTTCACCATAGCAGGACACATTCTAGTTAGTACCACCAAAGAGGATAGAAATCAAAAAGATCTCCTGCATCTCAGTACCCAAATGATACTTGGAAACATGAAGGAAGATTGCAAACAGCTGCTCCAGACAGCAGGTACTGCTTCTTGGGCAGTGAGAGAGAAGCCAGTTCATTTAAACATTAAAGCCACTGGCTGTCAGCTAGAAATGCAATTAGTGTCTCTGGCTTGATATAGTAAGTAATCCCTAGAAATATGCATCTATCCAGGAGCCTGAAATCCTGTTCAGGGCACAAAAGCTATTCAATATTTATGAAATATTTCAGACAAATGCCAGCCACCCAACTCAGCTTGTCTACCAGTTATTTGTCCCTGCAAGATGGTACATCCATGTATAGCCTCCATGTTCTGATGATGGTTGGGGCTGAGGGAGTCTCATTCATGTGAGAAAAATGAACTTTGGGGTTTTACATAAGGTTTCTGGAATATAATTAATTGAATAGGTACATTTCTTACACATATAGTTTAAAGGGCTGTAAGAAGCTTGTGAGGCAGGCTGGCATGGAGAGTTGAGGGAGATCAGAAAAATAAATGTTTAGCCCATGCTGGGGGGATGATACAGCCAGAGAAACATTCTGTATCTGAGGCTATTTACAGATCACATGGTGCCAAAATGCTTGGGACAGAACAATCCTCACTCCCAAGGCCATGGATAAAGCAAGTATTTCCCAACTCCCTCAGGAGAGGAGTGACAATAGGCATAATTAATAGTTAACTAAGGCTCCCAGAGATATACTGAGAGAATGACCATCATGTGGGAATGGGTGCAGTATAGCTCATTTAAGCCCTTGTTATCATTTCACAATTCTGTTTTAATTATATGTCTTTGCTTTGAACTTGTGTCATTTGGCTTGATCTGGTATAAAAAGAAACATTGGTGGGGGCTCAGCACTGAGCCCCAACAGAACCTAATTAAATGTATATGTGTGAGAGGACAGGACCATGGAAAGGGCCCAAGCCAAATTATCTAATTCTCATGCTTCTAAAATGAGCTACCCTGTTAGGGTGTCAAATCTTCCTAAGATACAGACTTAACCATGTCACTGGCCCGATCAAAAACTTTCAGTTTTGGCATCTATCATAGAATATAAACTCCTTAGGTTGACATTCAAGGCCTTTATCAATCTGACTTCCAGCCTTGTTTGATATTACTCTCCTTTATGCACTTTGGGGTTCTGGTTTAACTGTGGATACTTCATCTCCTACTTTGTAGTATTTGCCCAAGTCATATTTCATGCCTATAATGCTCTTCTAAACACCTACCAATTTTTTTATCTTCCTCCAAGGCCTCTGAAAGTTTCCCTGATAACTTTAATTATTAGTGTTCTTTCTTGCCCCCAAATCATTTAATATTTCTTCAGACACTATGTCCTTTTAGGAGAACATAATCTCATTGTGGTGAGGGACATTTTTCAAATTTGGCTTCCCAGTTCCTAAGACATTATCTGGTATTTACCTAATATTTGTTAATTTAAACTGAAGACACTTAAACTTGAAGAATTATACATATAAAGCCTAGTATGGAAAAAAAAAGCCTAGTATGGTAGAGGTAAAAAGAAACCCTGATCTAGGAATCAGGAACCTTTTTCTAATCAAGGATTGCCACTCACTGGCTTTGTGACTTTGAAAAACCCGACTAAACCCATCTCTGTCTTAGTGTATCCATCTATGGAGTAGGGATGATAAAATGTGCCCTAACTCACAGATAGAGGGGTGGTTGTCAAAATGAAATGAATCAGAAGATGTGGCAATGTATCCATCTCAGGATTTAAGTTCCCGATACTGGAAGTAATGTGTGAACTAGACTTCATATCCCAGAAATATTTATTAAGGAGTTTGAAAAAGCAATAACAATGCAACAATAATATACCTAATACAGGTTTTATAAAGCAGATCCTTTTGCTTGAGTCAATGTACTATGAATGGTTCACTAATTTCTTATAGTCTTCCTGGTAGTCAAATAACACTTTTATTTTTAAAAGTTTTAAATGTATTTTTGGTTTTTAATCACCAATGTACGCTCCTTTCCGTCTCCTAGAAAATATCAATTTTTCCATGTGGGAAAAACTACACTTCCCATCATTCTCTGCTGATAAAGGGCTAGATTAGGATTCTGGGAATAAAAACTGGAAGAGACATCTATCTCCCTATATTATTCCCTTAGGAAATACCCACTAGGTGCAGGGTGGATAATGAATCTATGATGCCCTTTCTACTTGATTGTAATATGACAGAAGAGAAATATCAGGAAAAGAAAAGTGTGAGCATTATAAGAAAACTATAACCAGAAAGAATGGAAAGCTCATCTGAGTTTGATTTGGACTGATAAAAAAGACTTTTTTTTCAGACAGCAAAATTTAATAATGTTCTTTTTTAAATAGCACAATTAGAAAGCTTATAAGAAATCTATGGGACTTTCTCATTTTGCCTCTCCTTTATTTTTTTTTTTGTTTATCTGAGTTTTAAAGGTATTGTTTCCCCATAATTAGAGAAGGAAATGATGAGTGGCAAGAATTTGGGATCTTGCCAGATGCAGAAAATGTGACTATTTCTTGAAGCTAGAGGAATAGCTGGCTCAATCTATCACAACTTCTTAGCTGCTGAATGATGAAAACTATTAGCTCCTTCCCCTGATTTAGGGATGAAATCTGCCAGAGGATTTCGGTATTTAGGGGTTGCAAAGTTTTTCAAGACTGATAACCTACTGTGCACAGGTTCTTGTCAGGGGTGCCACCAGCTCTTTCCAACCTATAATGAGGTATTCAGGGGAGTTTCGAGAAAACACTTTTTTAAAAACCTAACTACTTTGGAATAGGCTTTAGAAACCACAAACTAAAATTATAAATCCATTGAATATTAGAAATAGGTCTGGGTGTCATCTAGTCCAACCATCTTACATTACAGATGGAGAAACTGAGTCCCAAGCAAATGAAGTGACAAAAATCAGTAACCATGGCAACTCCCCCTCCCTTCCTGTTCCCATTGTTCTTCCCCCCCCCCACCTTGGATTTTTCAGAAAAACAACTTGGTACAGTGCAAAGAGTCCTTGATCTGTAGCCAGCAGAGACTTAGATTCAAATTCTGATCCTATCCCTTGCAAACTGAATGACCATGGCCAATTGGATGACTAAAAATTTTAGTGCCTCAATTTACCCATCTGTGAAATAGGAATGTTGAGAGTTCCAGCCCTGCTTATCTCACAGGATTGCAGCTCTCTGCAAACAAAGAATTTTATGAATAATTGTATTATTACCAACTATTCCCTGTCTCTCCTTCCTGATTCTGGCTTTGGCTGCCTCAAGAGATGAAAGATTTCCCCATCTTTATGTGAGAATCAGGGTGCCACCCCCTGCTGAGAAAGACATTGTGGGAACCAGGGCAATGCCCCCCTGAGGAGAAAGCATGTGACTATGGTCCGGAAGTTACATCTCTTCATAGAACGGCCGGTAAGTCACATCAATCAAGGTGACCAGCTAATTAGCTTGGAGCTGTGTGGGGACTGCCCCTCTTGCGATGCCGCAGAAAGCTTTGGCTCTAGGAGAACGGGATCCTTCTTTTCAGTTGGAGGTCGATGGCGGTTGGAGGTCCCAGAGGATTTGCCAGGGTAGCTAGGCTTTTTCTTTCTGAACTCCATGTGTTCTTCCTCTCTCTTTTGCTAACTTCTCATATACTTTAATAAATTCTTAATGCCCAAAGACTGCTTCTATAAGCTCCTAATTTAGGGTGACCATACATTAGATTTTAGACATCACAGTTAGGTTTTTAAACATCACATTTAGGAACCCTTCAAGCAAAGTATGGATAGCAATTTGTTGGCCATATTCCAATGGGGATTGTGTCTGAGTATGTGCTTGACTAGATGATCTTTGAGGTCCGTCCAACTTTCAGATTCTCTGTTCCTATGTGGAACCCTCCTCTTAACAGGTCCCAAGCTTTTCACCTTCCTCAGAACTGAGCTTGGTGGTTCTCATCATCAAAATAATTGTGTTTATGTATATAGTGCTTTACAGTTGCAGAGCTCTTTAAGCCTGTTCTTTCATTTGGTCCTTACTACCACCATTTGATGTGAGTATAATTATGCACATTTTACAAATGAAGAAAATGAAACTCAGAAAGTTTCCCCCTCTCAAAGTCAGAGGGTGAATTATCCAGGGTCATATAGCTTGTATAAGACTGAGATGGGCTGCAAACTTAGATCTTACTAAGATTTGATCCCAGACATTACTGACTCTAATTCCAGCACTATGCTGCTAGTAGAACTATCTGTGGCCAAGGAATAATCAGTATTCGATAGCCAACATTTAAATAGGCTTTAAGGTTTGCAAAATGTTTTGCATGTTATTTCATTTGTTCCCCAAGACAACCGCAGGAGGTAGGTGTTATTGTCATTTCCCATTTAAGATGATAATAGCAGGCAACTAGTCACCTGAGCAAGTCACTTAACCTCTGTCTGCCTCAGTTTCCTGATCTATAAGATGGGGATAATAATAGCACCTACCTCACTGCATCGCTATCAGGCTCAAATGAGATGATATATGTAATGATACTTGGCAAGCTATCTGAGTGTTAGCTGTTATTGTTGTTAGTACACTGTCATCTCCAGAAGGACATCCACAAAGTCCTCTTTGGTCTCTCAAGGACTCTGCTCATGGAGCTTAATTTCTGGCACGTCTCTCCCAGCTGGACCATCTGAGAACCAGCTGCACAAAGTCAGAGACGCTCATCCTCAATAGTCTGGTCACTTGGTAATAAATGCTTTGGCCACAGCAACCCAGGAAACAAAGGGAAATAATTCAGGTACGCTAGGATTTATATAGGCTTTTATGAGCTTGGCACCATTTATAACATTGTTTCTATGGGGTGGGGCGAATTCTGAGTTCCAAACCACATATTTACATATGAATTGTTGGAACAAAACCCATTGGTAAGTGGGGAGCAGTTCCTGCTTTTTATCATCAGCAGCAGTTTGTCATTTTGCACAGCCCTGTGCTAACTAAGGGAAGAGAAAAGGAAAGACTGATGGCTTTTGTCTGTATACAGCAGTCTTTGAGCATCTCTGTTCCTGGATCCGAGGGAAAGATGTGTCAGCTGGTTTATTTCTGCACAGTTTACCCTAGAGCATAACCAGTTAATTTTCGAAGTATGAATCATAGCCATTTTCCCCTATAAATGGATCAGGTTCTGCTCCTCTGAATCTAATTCGGTTAAAATTATGCTTTTTCGTGCACTAACTCTCTCTTATTTCTTTGTCTGTTCAACTTTGAGCAAATCACTTCACCTCTGGGTCTCATTTCTTCAGATGGAAAATGAATGGTTTGAACTAAACAATATCTAAGTTGCTTTCCAAATATAAATCCATGATTCTATGAAGTTTTTTTTTTTATTTTTTAAATAATTACACTGTATTTTAACATTCAGTTTTAGAAACTTTGAATTCCCAATTCTCTCTCTCAAGTCCTTCCCCCACCCATTGAGAAGGCAAACAATATGATACCCATTATACATGTGAAGTCATGCAAAACATATTTCCATATTAGCCATGTTGCCAAAAAAAGGAAGAAAAATAAAGTGAAAAAATGCTTCAAATTGCACTGAGAATCCATCAGTTCTCTCTCTAGAGGTGAATAACATTTTTTTCATAATGAATCCTTTGGAATTGTCTTGAATCAAAGTGTTAATTAGTTAAGGACAATGAAGTGACACAGTGGATAGGGTGGCGGGCCTGGAGTCAGGAAAACACAACTTCCTGAGTTCAAATCTGGCCTCAGACACTTACTAGCTGTATGACCCTGGGCAATCTACTTAACCCTATTTGCCTCAGTTTCCTCATCTGTAAGAATAAGCTGGAAAAGAAATGGCAAGCAAATTTGTCAAGAAAACCCCAAATGGGGTGATAGAGTCAGATATGACTGAAATGACTGAACAATGATAGAGTAATTTTAATGATCAACCTTTCACAGTTGATCATTGTTACAATATTACTATGTAAAATGTTCTCCTGGTTCTGCTCACTTCACTTTCCACCAGTTCACATAAGTCTTCCCAGGTTTTTCTGGAACCACCCTCCTCATCATATCATATAGCACAGTATTATTCCATCATGATGATACACCACAAATTATTCAGCCATTCCCTAATTGATGTGCATTCCCCTCCATTTCCAATTCTTTGCTACCACAAAAAGAGCTGCTATAAATAATTAATAAATAATAAATAATCCAAACAGGTGTTTTTATTTGATCTCTTTGAGGTATAGACCTAAGCATGGTGATTTTGGATCAAAGCATAATCCCAGGGGCAGCTAGGTGGCACAGTGAATAGAGAACTGGCCCTGGATTCAGGAGGACCTGAATTCAAATCTGGCCTCAGATCCTTGACATTTACTAGCTGTGTGACCCTGGGCAAGTCACTTAACCCCAATTGCCTCAGCCCCCCCCAAAAAATAGCATATACACAGTTTTATAGTCCTTTGGACATAGTTCTAGATTGTTCTCTATGATTTTTTTTTTAAATCATGGTACAGTTGAAAGAACACCATAATGGGATCTAAGGATATAGGCTCAAACCCTACCTTTTAAGCCTTCAACTCATATGATATTGCATAAGGCAATTCCCATCTCTCGTCAGTCACTGTGACAACTGTATAATGAGAAGGCTAGATAAAATGATCTCCAAGGTCAAGCATCAAGGCAGGTCAAGTCAACAAACATCTATCAAGTACCTACTATGTGCCAGGCCCTACGTTAAATTTGGGGGTTATAAAGAAAGCAAAAGATGGACCCAGTTCTCAAGAGTCTCACACTTTAATGGGGAAGACAGCAAGCAAAGAAAAATCTATGTATAAACAAGGTATTTATACATGGGATAAATCAGAGATAATCTCCGAAGGAAAACACCAGCATTAAGGGAGTGAACAGGAAAAGCTTCTTGCAGAAGATAGGACTAAGGTCCTTTTGAGCTGTAAAGCTAATAAAATCTTTCATGTCTCTCCCTCCATTTGTTCTCTCAACCTTAGTATAAAAAACCCAACACTTTCCTAAGATAACTGTGTAAAATACCAGGTTACACAAGAGATAAAGGAGGGCAGGATAGGAAGCTAACTCTACCTTTATATGCAGGATTTAAATAACATTTTATCATTCCTTCTCTGTGTATATCTACTTCAACTGACCAATAAAATAATAAGGTATTTATGAAATTAATTTAATTTATCAAGAATTAGACTAGAGTGGTGCTAGGTGCTACCAAGACAAAATATAATGTCTACATGCCTACAAGGAGGTGTGCTCCTATTGGGAAAATAAGACATTTACCCCCAATCCATGGATCATCTAGCATTTGTTAAGCACCAGATGTATACCAAGCACAATATGAAGTACTGGGGCACAAAGAAAAAAAGCAAAGCAGTTCCAAGAAGGGAGCAAGACAGTGACATTTCTACAGCATTTGTCACAAACCAACTTTCAGTACTTTGATTTTTGCTCTCCCAAGAGTTACATGACTTTTCCAGTAGTTTTCACTGCCGCATCTCATAGATGCAGTCAATATCCACACCAATGGAAGGACTACTTCCAATGTTGAAATCACTCATCCATCTGTGTAAAATCATTCAGTCTTTGCTGCAATTTTGAAAATGCTGTCACCAGCTGATAGTAGTGGGTCAACTTCACCATCTTCTAAGATCCACTGGCTCAGAAATTGAGATCTGGAAGTTACCTTAGAATATTCTATTTCAGTCCCCTCATTTTATGAACAAGGAAGCTGAGTGCCAGTAAGGACAAGTGACCTCCCCAGACTCATACATAGTAATCATGAGAGATAATATCAAAACCCAGAGCCTCTGGCTCCAAAGCTTTTCTCTTCTTCCCACTATTTGTCAGTTCTTGCTCAAGCCCATCCGCCCAGCCAGATTTCAAACTGTGAATGTCCATTATCAAAAAAGCTCTTTGATTACTTTTTAAAAAGCTAACCTTAAAGAGAAACATAACAGAAGATATTTCTGTAAAGTGAAGCAAACCATAAGTTATAGAAAGTGTTCTTTCTTTACTGTTTCTTAACTATTCCTATCATAACTTGTCTTAACTTTTACCCTGAATTTTAACTTAGTACCAAAATCCTTTCTGAAAGTTGTCCTTTTGCCCTGGCTTAGCAAATGAGTTAACCTATGTAAAGCATATTGCAAACCTTAAAGCTTTATATAATGTTAGTAACAACAGGAGCAGCAGCAGCAACAGCAGTAGTAGAGTAGTAGTAGTAGTAGTAGTAGCAGCAGCAGCAGCAGCAGCAGCAGCAATAACAGCAGTAGTAGTATTTATGGCTGACAAAAAGTTTGTACTTAAAATATTCTTGTGGACTTGACTTGACTTCTGATAGACTAGAACCATAGCTGTAAAGCTAGAAGGGGTCATCTTTTGCATCATCTAGTTGAAACCTGTCATTTTAAAGATAAAAACACTGAGGCCCAGAGAGGTTAAATGATTTACCACATGGGTCAAGCGGCAGAAAATGGCAGGTCTCAGGTCCTGTGACTCCATGTTCATTGTCTTTCCACTGTACCTTGTGACCAACCTCCTGCTAGATTTCAATACAATTCCCTTAGTCTAGAAAATCTTTTCTGTTATTGTTTCCTACATTTTTTTTCAGGAGAGAACCATGTACTTTGTCCTGATCTAAAATGCTTCCCTCAATGATAATTATTTCAATTCCTTTCTTTCTTCAGTTAAGACTTTGACTTCCTCCAGCTTTCTCTTGGCTAGAAATACTGGGGCCTAGAAAAATAAAATAAAATAATAAAACAAAGCAAAACCTTGTCAATCTTCCATTACTTCCCAAGACAGAATTACTCCAGTCTTTCCCCTCTGCCCTTTATCAGGAACTGGATAGCTTAATCTGGATAGGCAGATGGGAGGCTATTGAAGTGCCAGCTTCACAGTGGGCTTGACCAAGATAATTTAGAAATAGTCTGTGATTCCTCAGGAAAATTCTTCTTGAAGTCAAAAATTAAGTCATTGCATCACGTTCTCTTCTGTTGCATAAACAACCATAATCCCTAGGACCTTTCCTTCTAGGTCCTATTTTTGGTTTTGTTTTGTTTTTCATAGATGAAAGACAATATGGTAGAGTAAATAGAGTGCTAGGCTTGGATTCAGGCTGAGTTCACATCTTGCCTCTGATGTTTTTCAATTGTGTGACTACAGAAATCCACTTACTTTCCCCTTTATGTGCCTCAGGCAACCTCCTTGGACTAAACTACTATGTCATAGGAATAGAGCACTGGCCCTGGAGTCAAGAGGACCTGATTTCAAATCTCACCTCAGATACTTTCTAGCTGTGTGAGCCAGGACAAGTCACTTAGCCTCAATTGCTGCAAACAGCTGGATCCATCTCCAGGCCTTCATAGATAGATAGATAGATAGAGATATATAGATATATAAATAGATAGATAGATAGATAAATAGATAGATAGGTAATAGATACACACATGCATACACATATATGCATACATACATACATATATGCATATATACATATATATATATATACATATATATATATGTATATAGCTAGTGGGCCCAGATGGCTCTGGAGGAGAGAGTGAAGCTGGTGACTTTACACAGCCCTCCCTCACTGAAATCAAATTCAGTGCAAGACATGGCATAATCCCAATGTCAGAGTTCAAGAATGAAGGACAAACAACAATAACATTATAAGTGGTTTGCCAATGAGTTTGTAGAAGTTGTTTCCATACCAAGAGTGCTCCATGTTGACAAAATTACAGATGATTCACATATTTTACATATATAAAAGACACCATTAAATCTCAATTCTTTGCTAAAACAAATTCCCAATTCTTTGCTAAATACATTAGACATGAGTCCTTCTCCTTCTTCTTCTATCCGCCTGCCTGAAGGAAGCTTGGTAGCACCATGTGCTGGGCATGGAGACCTGAGTTCAAACCATATTCAGAAATTTACTAGCTGTGTTACCCTTGGCAAGTCACTTAACCTCTGTCTGCCTAAGTTTCCTCAACTGTAATATAGGGATAATAATAACACTTACTTGCCAGGATTATTATGAAGATCAAATGATATAATATTTATAAAGTGCTTAGCACGGTGCATGACACATAGCAGGCACTTAATAAATGCATGTTTACTTCCTACCCTGGAATAAAAGTTGTAGCACTGTGTTGAAAGACATGCACAATTTAGTAACTTTTGAGCATAGTCAGTCAACAAATATTTATTTTTCAAATTATTTTAAAATATTTAAAATTTATTTTGTAAAACTTTGCAAATATATGTCAAATGTATTTGGCACAGAGGATACAAAGAAGAAGCAATAGCAGTGGTGCAGAAGGTGATAGGTTTGAGTGAAAAAGCTTTGTCCCAGGTGGAGGGTTCAGAGCTGATATAATCCTTTTATTAATAAGAGCTTTTAATCTAAAGAGATTATAATGAATTAGAAAGAAACATACGAGTGAATTAATTCAATCAAGGGAGCAGTTGTATAATACCCTCCTCTTTCCCAATCTTAACCTCACAATGAGGACAGCACAGGAAGTTGCCACAAGAGCTTTTCTCAGTGGATTTGTTCATAGAAGGTCCCTATGGCCATGTAGATGCTTAGGGATATCATAGGATCCCAGGTGAAAGAGACCTCATAGGTTGTAGGAACTTTGACTTAAATGACCTTAGGGGTCATCAAATCCAATCCACTCATTTTACAGATGGGGTTCAGAAATTGTGACTTGCCCAAAGTCACACAGCTAGTGACTTTTTTGAGACAAAATCTAAACCCAGATCTTCCTGACTCCAAATCTGTTGAGCTATCAACTACATCAAAGTCATTTAGTCCAACATCTTGCTGTCATGTCAGAGAACTGTCATATAGATGTTGGACCTGGGTGACCCAGGTGCTGTTCAGTGTCTTACAGATTGTGAACACTTAAATGCTTTTTCATTCATTCATTCATTTGTTCATTCATTCTTTCATTTGTTCATTCATTCATTCAATCTAGACTGCAAGTCATGGAGAACTCATAACCTACCAAATATTGTGCATTTCAATAGTACTTGCTTTCCCATTGGAGGGATGATCTGTTCATTGTCATGGTAATCATGAAATGGGGCCACATGCTGATAAAATCTTCTATGAAACTAAGAAAAGATCATGGGAGAGAGCCTTTCTGGTATTATGCTTAAACTCTTCATGGAAATTATTTTGTATATGTTTATGAACTGATCTTTGCTCCATTTCTTTCTTCCTTTCCCTGATGTAAGTAAACTCCCCTCCCACAACCACTGTCACGCTAAAAAGACTGAACATTTCCTTATACAAATACAACCTAAAGCAAGGTTCCTAGAGAATACTGAAAAAGTAATAATGGATGACTCAGACACAGGAACATTGGTAGAGATGTATTAATTGGAGCTGTAATTTGAAAGGAGCCAGCCACCACTTAGCTAAGATAAATTCAACCACCAATAGAGCCTTTGGCAACTTTTGTTGCTGCTGTCACCCCAAAATCGACTGCCAGAGACCATGTCCTAGAAAAGCAAAGCCACTCAATTCTAGGGTCCCTAGGGCCAAAAATCCTGATGCCCACCCACTCTTCCACCAACTTCTACACTCTTGCTCAAAATTGTAATCAAATTAACACTATCGTTGTCTTTAGTACAGTGTCAAAGGACTGTTCTCCTCACTATACCTGTGACTCCCCAGATCTAAAGACCCTTCCTGAGTCTCCACTTCCCTCTGTGTGTCATCTCCCTATATTAGAAAGTAAGGTCCTTGAAGGCAAGGGCTGTCTCATTTAAGTATCTGTATCCCTGGTGCTTACACAGTGTTTGAAACACTTAATAAGGGCTTTTTCATTCATTAGTTCAAGTAACATGCTAAGTTAATCACCTTTACTCTTCATATGTGACTATAGAAGTACAAGAAAGAAGACAGGTGCCTATAAGCTGATTTTCCTCCATAGCATATGTGCATCTGATTCCCCAGCTTTCATGAGGAGAGGTAAATAATTAGTGAGCATGAAAGTCAGAAAAGCAGGATCTCAACAAAGGAAGGGATCATGGCAACCAACCTAGACTTGAACAGAAATCCCTCTTCAGCATTTCCAGCAAATTATCATCCAGCTACTTCTTGGAAAATCTCCAGTTTGAAGGAAAATCCAGGACTTCCTGAAGAAACACATTCTGCTTTTGGACAGCTCTACTTGTTAGAATAATCGTGAAGCTTTTCTCCACAACAAGCCAATGTCTAGCACTTCCACGTTCACCTATTATTCCTTGTTCTTCCCTCTATGTCCAAACAGAGTGAGCCTGATTTCTTTTCCAATTGATAATCCTTCAAATACTCAAAGATAACAATCCCTACTTCCTATCTTTAGTCTTCTCTTCTTCAGGATAAATACTCCCAGTTCCACCAACAGATAGACATTGTAAATGGAAGTTGTCTCTGGCAAATAGAAAGTCAGCTCAGGCGAAAACCCTCAAACTTGTTGAGAACAGGAATCATGCAGGATCAACCAGCTGCTTTGACATGCTATGATAGAATTTATCCCTATGTTTATCCTTCCCCTTGAAGCATCTAGGGCAGTTATTTGGATAAGCTCCAGATTATATTAACATGCCACTCATTGTTTTTGTTTTTGTTTTTTAAATAGAAGTATTTTATTATTTTCCAGTTACATGTAGAGATAGTTTTCAGCATTTGTTTATATGATTTCCAATTTCAAGTTTTTCTCCCCCCCTCCCCCCCTCCCCTAGACAGCAGGCAATCTGATATAGGTTATATATGTATATATACATATGTATGTATGTATATACACACATATATATATATACACACATGTGTACATATACATATTCATATACATATACGTAACAACATTAAACATATTTCTGCATCAGTCATGCCATAAGAGAAGAATCAGAGAAATAAGGAAAACCCTCAAAATAGAAAAACAATAGCACCAAAAACAAAAGAAATAGTATGGTTCAATCAGCATCCATATTCCACAGTTCTTTTATTTTCTTCTGGATTTGGAGAGCCTTTTCCATCATGAGTCCCCTGGAACTTTCTTGTACCATTGGATTGGTGAGAAGAATCCAGTCTATCACAGTTGATAAACACATAATGTTGATGATACTGTGTATAATGTTTTTCTGGTTCTGCTCATCTCACTCATCATCAGTTCATGCAAGTCCTTCCAGGTTTCTCTGAACTCCTCCTGCTCATCATTTCTTACAGCACAATAGAATTCCATTACATTCATATACCACAACTTGTTCAGTCATTCCCCAACTGATGGGCAACCTCTCAATTTCCAATTCCTTGCCACCACAAAAAGAGCAGCTATAAACATTTTTGAACACATAAGTCCTTTTCCCTTTTCTATGATTTCCTTGGGAAAAAGACCCAAAGCCACTCATTGTTTTTTTCACATTGAAAGTCCTCCATCATCCATGCCAGAAAAGAAGGAACCTGGAACAAACTAGGGAAAGGAAAAGAGTTTAAGAATGAGAATTATGAAAAATCAATGGAGGCAAGGTTAAAGGTAGACAAAGAATACACTTTTCAGATCTAGCAAAAACTATATTGTGTCACAGTATTGAAGATTGTGGACAATCTAGGAAAACCATGCATGGAACTGGATGGGAGCTATTAAGAGTAACTTGGAAGTGGCTTGGAAATTTTGGAATTTGAATCCTAAAATTGTTGTCTAGAAAACAGGCTATACTGGCTAGTTTCCAACAAATTTGGGTGGTCAGGGGTGAGGGTGGCAAACTGTACTGCAGGTAACTTGGAATTATCTCCTTCAGGGAAATAAACTCCTTCATTTATTATGGGTTTTGTTTGGCTTGTTCATCTGATGTTGAACATTGAACAATGATTTTGGGAACAGAAACAACTGGCTCCTTATATGTCACAGGATTGAATGGAAACCACCACCCTTATTTGAGTTTTGTCTCTCTCGTTGCCCAACTATGTGACCTAAGGCAAATCACTTTATTTCACTCTGGGACTCAGTTTCCCCATCAGAAAAAAATGAGTGTTTGGTACAAATAATGCCTTCTATCTCTAAAATTATATAAATTCATTGTTTGGATAAAGGTTTAATATCACTTTTCGTGAGTTCTTAAGTGTCTGAAGGTTTTTTTTTACATTTTGATAACTAATTCAATAGAGTTAGTTTCTTTTGTAATCTTACATATTATATTTTACACATTTCAACACTATTCTGAGAAGGATCCTTGGAAATCACATCTGCTAAAGGGATTCATGATACACACAAAAGGGTAAAATTCTCTGATGTAGTACAAGTTAATCAATTTACAAATTTGGAACTTGAGGTTCAGAGAGGCTATCACTTGGCAAAGGCCAATCAATTAGTGGCACAGTTGCCCTTTGAACCCATGTACTCTGATTCCCAAATCAGACCTTTTTCCACTATACTGTCCACAGTCTACCAGTGTGACCTGCAACAAGGCCCTTATCAGGGATTCAATTTCTTCCTGTTTAAAATAAGGAATTAAGGCTAAATGACCTCTAAGACCTAAATCCCCAGATCCACTCTTTCTTCTCCCATCCTTATGATCCCAATTTGTTCTTTTTTTTTCCATACTCATACTTTTCTTTTCTTTACCACTAGGTGGAGAAAGCAAGCCTTCACAGTAATTGAATCAAATTTGTGAACTAATAAGACTGACTTCAATTTTGCTATTTTCAGGGAATATTTTCAGAGAAATATTTTTCCTTCCTTCCCTGATGAACTTCAGAAGGCACATGGAGGGTGAACTGGTACAATCCAGTCCCATTCAGGTCACAATGAAACCTCTAAACTCTAAGTGCCACCCTCCCTTTGAAGTTCTAGAACTCTTTCCAGTTCTAGAGCTTCCAGTTCTAGTTCTTTCCAGGGGCCTGGGGAACAGAGAGGTGGACAACTTTGATTTCCAGGGCACTCCCTCTTTGCCTATCTAGTAATTCTTTCTATTTCCCCATATCCTTCCAAATGAGTGTCCCATCTATGTGCAATCTCTGTATTACCTTCAGTTATCAAGGGATCAGTGGGTTACCAGTTATCTGGGAAGTCTCAAAACATGACAGCTTCCTCTTCCTTTGTTATTATGTAGCAGTGTATGAATGACCATAGAACATAGATTTAGAGTTGGACAGGACTTCAGAGAAGATCTAGTCCAACCCCCTCATTTTATAGATGAGCAAACACACTCAGGGAGGTTGAGAATTCCCTGTAGTCATAGAGCCAGTGATTGTGAGAGGAAGGATTTGATCCCCAGTTTTCCTGACTACATGTTCAGCACTTTTGTGACTATACCACTTATTAGGTATGTTGTCGTGGGAGTCCCTTTCATGCACTGCCCTGACTAGATAGATGCTGAGGTACCTTTCAACTTTGAAGTTCTGTGATTCTGTGTTGCAGGATAACCAGGGCCAGTTCCATCTGAATGATATACTCGAGTCTAGGTCAATGTTTTAGTAACCCAAAGGATGAAGCTCTAATGGTAGAATGAGAGGCAGTGGGGTTGAAATTTTGGGATAAGAAGCATCCAGGTAATATAATGAATTGTGTGGTGGACTTAGAGTCAGAAAGACCTGGATTAATCCTGCCTCAAATACTTACTACTTGAGTGACCCTGGGCAAGTCACTTAAATTCTTCATGCCTCAGTTGGCTTATCTGTAAAATGGGGATAATAATGGAACTTACCTCACATGGGTGTTATGAAAATCAAATGACATAAACTACATTGTGATTTTTTAATCTTAAAGTCCTATATAAATACTAGCTATTGTTATTACCTTATGTCCCTTGATATCATACTTCAAAGGGAGGCAGATTCTGTCTAATTATAAGTCGAAATAGGATAATGTGGTTTGTGAAACAAGTCCTGTATTTGGGAACAGAGGATCTGATTTTATCATGGTTATACTCCTTATAAGCTGTGTGAACTTACACAAATCCCTTAACCTCTCTGTGCCTCAGTTTCTTCATCTGTCATGAGGCTAAAGCTTGGACCCAGAAAAAGAGATGAAGAAATGTACCCCCTTACTTTTGTTGCATATGATTATGCCTATGTTGCCTCCCTCAATAAAATGTAAGCTCTTTGAGGGAAGAGACTATGTAAATTTGTCTCTGTGTAATTTTTGCATTTGTAAAACAAGGTAGATGGTGCAGATGGCCAATAAGGTACCTCCCAGGTATCTCTTCCAGTCTGGATCCTGTAATTCATTCAGTTATGATCTTGTGATCTCATGGAAGGTTTTTAGGGGTCATCAGAATGAGCCAGGGAAGTAAGCAGGTAACAGAAGCCATGTTGTCATTTTGTTTGTTTGGTCGGTTTTTTTTAAGTGAGGCAATTGGGGTTAAGTGACTTGCCCAGGGTCACACAGCTAGTAAGTGTTAAGTGTCTGAGGCCGGATTTGAACTCAGGTACTCCTGACTCCAGGGCCAGTGCTCTATCCACTGCGCCACCTAGCTGCCCCGCCATGTAGTCATTTTACAATCCAACTCAAAGTCAAGCAGGATGTATACAAGGGGCAATCATATGGATCTAGGCATGTGTTTTGGTGGAGATGGAAATGTGCATCAAATGTTCACTTAATGACATATGTATCACATTAGGAAGATGACTCAGGGATTCTTTATCGGTCCCCAATCAAAGAAGAAATCAGCAACTAAGTATCATGGGGCGATGGATTCCTATGGAGGAAGCTCCTCCCTCATTACACCACAAGAAGAATAAGTAGAAAAGCTCCACCTCTTGTTGGCCAGTCTATCTGTGACTCTTCTGGCATCCCTTATCCTTTGGATTTTCAGTAAGGAGGAGAGAGATTTCTCTCCCCTTCCCCACCAGCAGCAATGGTGCCTATAAGTATATGGCAGTGGAAACATTTCCTTACCTAGGAGGAGCCTAAGAATGGATCTCAAGTTCCTGGCCAACTCTGTCAATTTGTTTTTTTTTTCTCTGAGTACAGCTCATTTAAAAAGCATCATAAGGCATGAATAATTACAGAGGGAGTAACAAGGAATTTGGGGTGGCAACTTCATGAGTTTGAAGAGCTAAGAATTTTTGAATTGAGTGTAGATTGCACAGAGGGTACTGATTTCTGCAACAGCACCTTTTCTGTCTGGCACATTAGAAGAACTTAATAAATATGTTTTTATTCTTTCATGCATATATTCATTCATACATTCATTCACTTCTCAGAGAAGAAATTCTACATCAAGAAAATTCTCTATCAAGAAAGTGCTACACAGGATGATTTCAGAAATGCCTGGAAAGACTTATATGAACTGATGTATAATGAAGTGAGCAGAACCAAGAGAACATTGTGCAGTGACAGCAATATTGTTTGATGAACTGTGAATGACTTAACTATTCTCAGCAATACAGTAATCCAAGAAAAGCCCAAATGACTAATGATGAAGTATACTATCCACCTCCAAAGAAAAAACTGATATTGAAAACAGACTATGTGTATGCTATTTATTTCACTTTCTTTCATTTTTTATTCTTTTTCTTATACATAATGACTAATATGGTAATGTTTCACCTAACTGCACATGTATAACCTATATCTGATTGCTTACCACCACAGGGAGGGAGGAGGGGAGAGGAGGGATAAATTTTGAAACTCAAATCTTTAAAAAAAATGTTTATTATTTTTAAAAATAACACTATATTATTAGGCAAGGGAAATAAACAGTTTATATGAAGGAGATAGAGTAAGAGAAACAGAGACAGAAAGAGGCAGGGAAACAGAGAGAGACAGAGAGAGACAGAGAGAGAGGGAATGCTACACTTTTTAGGCTCTTTGAAGGAATTTGGTTACTTCTACAAGCTCAATATAAGTCAACAGTGGAACATGGCTGCCAAAAAAATCACATGATCTTGCATTTGAATAAGAGGGGCATAGGTTCCAGAAGGTTATGGTTCTTCTGTACTCTGCTCTGATATGACTACATCTTAGGTATCATGTTCAGTTCTGAGTAAGAACACTACTAATCTGAAGAACAACCAGAGTCAAGCAGATGATGATGGCTAAGTCCTTGAGATCATGCCATTTGAGGATATACTGAAGGAACCTGGAATATTTAAACTAGAGAAGAGAAGACTCAGGAGGAGACATGACAGATGCCTTCGAGTTGTTTGAAGGATTGCCATGGGGAAGAGGGATTAAATTTGCCCTACTTCACCCCATAAGGCCAAAATAAGAATAACAGGTGTAAATTACAAAGACACCAATTGACCTATGATGAGCCAGTGAGAGCTCTCTTCCCTGGATGTCTTTAAGCAGAGATTCAATAAACACTTGTTGGGTACATCATAGCGGGGATTCATTTTCAGGTATGGATGGACCAAGTGAACTCTAAGGTCCCTTCCAACTCTGTAAATCTGTGATTCTAATCTATAATGAAAATGCATGGCTCTCCCATCTACACCATGCCCCTTCCTTCCTCCTGTCCTTTCTGGCCTTATTTTCCCTTTTCATTTCTGTTACTTAGTTTTAAATATTTCCTGCCATGAATCATCATTAAGAGCATATTTCCAAACCCACCTGCTAAAGGATTATTAATGAAACATCCTGACTGTGCATTCCTGTCACTGGCAGGTCCACTGGGACTATTGAGATGAGCCATCCATCCATTTTCCAAGGAAACCTGATTCCCAATCCCTTTGGTACTTAGAATAACATATTTAGGTCATTAGAGGAAAAGAATAGACATCCATCTGAAACCTTAGCTTGGTGCAGAGAACAGGAGATGTTTGGCAACTGGTCATGACTCATTCTGTGATGAGGATTAATAACAACAATGAGAAAAAGGTAAAGGATCAAATCAGGGCAGATAAAGACACAAGAAAGAGACCAAGAAATGTCATTATTTTTAAAGCAATTGCTTGAGCTTAGCAAGTATAAAAGTATATCCTGTTTCTCAGCATATACTTTTAGAGGGCACCTAGTTCATAGGTTATGACTTTGACACTAATCATGTATAATTTTTTAAGCTAAGAATTAGTTTCTTACAATAGAATCTGAGATTTGGAATAAGGAAGAACAGGGTTTAAATCTCACCTTTGATACTTATTAAATTGTGACCCTGGGCAAGTCATTTAACCTCTGTCTGCCTCAGTTTAATCATCCATAAAATGGGTTAATAGCACCTATTTCACAGGATTGTTGTGAGGTTCTAATGAGGTAATACATGTAGAGGGCTTTGCAAATTTTAAGGTTCTCTATAAATATCCACAATTATCATTATTGTTGTTGTTCATCTCTTTCCATCTTTTTACTAGAGTTCAGATGGAAAAGGCTCAGAGAGAGAGGTCCCAATCCTTTTTTTTTCTTTCATATTTAATATTTTACAAAGTATTGCACAGGTGGAGAAAATGAGTGCTTTTTGTTATTGCATAGTTAAGAAAAAAATCATTAGCTATGTCCAGAAAAACAAGAGACTCTATGTATAAATCAACAGTCCTTCAGCTCTCTATCTGAAGGTAGGTAGTATGATTCTTCATACTTTAACTAGAATTGTGTTTGGTCATTACAATGAATAAAGTTCTCAAATCTTTCAAAGTTCACTTAAAAATACTGTTGTTATTGTATAAATTGTCCACTGGTTCTGCTTATTTCATTCTAGATCAGTTCATATAAATCGTCACAAGTTTTTCTGACTGTCTCTTTTGTCTTTTCCTATAGCACAATAGTATTCTCTCATTCCTACATAAACCATAATTTGTTCAATCATTCCCCAATTATCAGACACCTCCTCAGTTTGAAGTTCTTTACCATCATGAAAAGGACTTCTATAAATATTTTTGTACATATGGGTCCTGTTCCTCTTTCTTTGATCACTTCAATGGATAGATCTACTAACAGTATCACTAGGTCAAAAGGTATGCACAGCCTGATATCTTTTGAGGCATAGTTCCAAGTTGCTTTCTGGAACTACTGGAGCAGTTCATATCTCCACCAAAATGCCTGTCTTCTCAGTCCCTGTAGCATTAGTAATTTTCATTTATGCCAACTTTGACAATCTGAGGGGAATGAGGTGAAACTTCAGAATTGTTTTAGTTTGTATTCCTCTAATTATTCATGATTTTGAGTAGTTTTTCATATGGCTATTGATAGATTAGATTGTTTTCTTCTGAAAACTATTCATGTCCTTTGACCATTTATCAGTTGGGGAATGATTCTTATATTATAGAAATTAGTTCTTTATCAGAGAAATTTTCTACAAAGATTTTTTCCATTTATCTGCTTCTCTTCTAATTTTGGCTGCAATGATTTTGCTTGCACAAAAACATCTTTTAAAAAATTTTATGTCATCAACATTGTCCATGTTACCTGCCATGAACCTCTCTATCTCTCTTTAGTCATTAACTCTTTTTCATCTATAGATCTGACAGTTAATTTCTTTCCTGGTCTTCTAATTTGTTTATGATGTCACTGTTTATGTGTAAATAGTGTATCCATTTGGAGCTTGTCTTGTTATACAGCATGATATATTGTTGTATACCTAGTATTTGTCCTTTGTTTTCATAGAGGACCAAAATAGTATCACTATGTTAGAGTCAAGTTATAGTGTGTCCGACTGTGGCTGATCAGACGAATATGAGCTCAGAATATTCTACCATGGGTTGGGCACAAATAAATATTCCATGTAAACATTTGGATTGGATTCTCTCAACTTGTGCATATTTAATTTCTTTTGAGCTACTTCAATTCTTCTTTGCTCATACAGCACAGCACCTTCTCTGATGAGGGCACACCATGATGGAAAGTCTGTGTTGGTGTCTTGATATCATGCAATCAATTCTGAAGTTCTTAAGAGAGACCTTGAGAGTGTCCTTATATCACTTTTTCTGACCACCACGTGAGCACTTGTTTTATACCTAGTTTCTATCAGAGGGCTTTCAAGTTTTTCCAATAGTATTTGTTGAATATTGTTGAATATTTGTTGAATAGTGAGTTCCTGCCCCAATTTCTGGGATCTTTGGGTTTAACACTTGGATACTGTTCTCATTTGCTTTCATATATTTTGTATTAGGGACATATTTTTATGATTTTTGTTTCATGTAGCTTGGAGATTCCAAGTGTAAGGTCTGGAAATATCTATTTAAAATGTTCTTGAGTTTTATGAATCAATATATTACATCTTGGAAATCATGGACAACAGCTCAATCTGAGATAATAGTCCAGTTCTCTTCCTCCTTTTATTCCTTGTGTTCCTCCTCCCCCACCCTCCTTATTTCATTTAACTCATCCAAAAAAAAAAAAGTTCT